>NC_088869.1:6884088-6997349 GCF_032884065.1 Artemia franciscana | reverse complement strand
TACCGCTGCAAGTGAGTCATAATTTTGTTGAAATAAAGATATCGAACGAGAAACGTGAAGAATGTCATCAGCGAAGTTAAGCAGCGAAAGATTAATCCCCGGGAAAAGCACGACGGCTTTATTACTTGTTGTGCTTCGATGATAGCGTTATTAAATAGTGATAATAAGTTTTGCCACCTTGACATATGCCTTTCTTGACACTCAGCATTTCTTTAGAAGGAAAAGTGCCGGACGGAGAGGGGATCAGGATGACAGCCGAGAGCTTATTGTACATACTGTAAATAGGAGAAATGATGCAAGAGGAAACACCTCGCTGAAGGGCTTTGAGCAGGATATGGCCATGGATGCCAGAATTAAAGGCTCTACTTACATTAAGCGCTCCAAAGACGAGAAGATCACCGCTTTTATCTGCATTAATAAGAAGATTTGCAAAAACGCTGTGAACGTGTTCCCGTCCTGAGTCCTTATTGAACCCGAACTGGTCGTCCGGAGTAGTGCATTGAAGTGCAATTTCATCAAAAATAAGGGATTCAAATAGCTTACAAAAAGTAGTTGAAATAGTGATCGGACGATATGAAGCGCACTGGTCAGCTGGTTTACCTTTTTGAGAATAGGATGGACTAATCCAACACCAAAGCTGCCTGGAACGATGCCAGTAACGAAAATCATTTGAAATAGCAGAAAAAGATACTCTAGGAGAAGATTGCTGGGAAAGCTTAAATGGGTGCCAGATGTACCATCGATGCCCTTAGATTTTTTTTTTTGTTTTTAGCTTAACAATTTTGAAACGCATCAAAGACAGAGTGAACAGGACACCAATATCCTTAACTGCAAACTAGAGCTCCTTATCGAGGGCCTGGCAAAAGGTGTTGTCTTGGTAGGAATTAGGGGCTGAAAATTGGTCTCTCTCTGAAGTAGTCGCACTAGTCTTTTTCTGGCATGTAGGGTGGGTCATTGGAAGATTTGTTTACGCTAAGCGCAAGAATCTTCTTATCCGTGGGATACCCAACAAGGAAAATGAAAACATTGAAGAAACTGTTTATGATTTTTTATCAGAAATGTCGATACGGAACTACAGGGATATTAAGTTTACGGCCATCTATAGACTTAGAAGTAAGGCTAAACGTCCCATCAGACAAAACTCGCGCCCGGCATCGGACCCTATTCTTGTATCTGTTTTAAATCTTCGACATAAGGATAATATTATGGCTAGTGTTGGTAATCTAAGAAATACGGGAAAAAGCGTCAGTATTGACCTTCCATTCGAATTGGCTAAACGTCGGAAAGAGCTTCTGAGTACGGCTTATAATTTAAGAAATTGTAAAGTTCCCTCCGATAAAGTGTTTCACACCAAGGTGGTTCAAAAAGGGACTAGATTATGGCTAGAATCCAAAAAGACTCCTAGTTCCAATTGGATCAAGGTTGATGACGCATGCTACGACCCGTTTACCCTAGTTTCCCCCTCGGCCAATACTGAATTTGATTCTGACGCATGATCATTAACGAGTGCTCGCTTCCACTCTATATATTATATATCAAAAAAATGTGCTGTTCTTTATTGTTGTTTGTCTTATTGTATTTTTCCCTTTTATTTTTTCATTCTTTTCCCTCAGTGTTTACACCTTCCTGTGCTATTTTACTTGTCATTTTTTTTTGTTTCAGATCAAAATAATCAAGTTCGTGTCTTAGCCTTTTTACTTGGGAATGTTAAGCAGTTGACGTCGCTGGTGTTCACGCGACTACAGCATGACTCTCGATCACCTGTATCGGTAAGTAATTATGGTTACTTTTGATTCTCCTTTGGGGATTAACGTCAACATAACATTAGAGAGATTAAATGATAAATGAAATTAAGAGAGTTAATTTTAATGAAATTATAAATAATCCGGTTGGTAAAGCCCCCAATACGAGTTTTGATGAAAGTTTTGTGAATATTATTGATAGCGTGTTTGTGGAGGAGCTGAGATTTTGAGGCTCCGGAGCTCGGTGGGGCGATGTTTTTCCGGTTGTGCATCTTAACATTCAGGGCCTAAATTCTTCATTCGACGATATTCAATTACTATGCAGGGATTCGTGCCCAGCAATTATCAGTCTCTGTGAAACATTTTTGAATGAGAATAATCAGGTACTTTTGGATATCCCCGGTTAAATGTCGATTTTTCGAAACCGTAAGATGGGCAAAAAAGGTGGACTCGGATTTAACATCCAAAATAATTTTCAGGCTGTACTAAGACATGATTTATGCATAAATAATGAAAACATATTTGAGTCACTTTTTATTGAAATCCCAATTAACGCAGTTCATTCAATGCTCTCCTCGAGTTAACATCTCAGTATCAGAGAGCGCGCATTTTGACTTATTTTATGCCATTTTGTGAACACCTGTGAATAGTTATTATGACCAGGAAAAAGAGACGTAATGATATGGAATCCACACGATTATCTGTGCAAGATTCACAGCCGAAGGGACAATACGTGATTCGATTGATGCACTGACCAGTTCGGTCCATCAGATTTTAGAAACAGTTAAAGCAACGCGGGAGGAGATACAAGGTTTGAGATCTGAATTATCCGAAATCCGTTCAGACATTAGTGGTCTAACCTCCAAAGTGAATGATATTGAAATTAAAACTGCTACCCACTCGGATACAATTACAAAGATTCAGGCAGAATTAAAAGATATAAGAATGAAAGAAACCATGGATTAGGCCCTCTCACTGATAAGGTCCTCATATTAGAGAATTTGGAAAAGAAAGATAACATTATTGCTTGGAATTTAAAGGCTGCTTCAGTGCCGGAGGCCTCGACGAAAATGGAACACTTGCTGGTAAATTTCTTACAACTAAAAATTAATTTTGAAGTTAAAGAAGTACATAACAAATTTGTGAAAATACGACTCATGAACTCGGATGACAAATTCTCGGTACTTCAAGCGAATAAACAATTACGTGACCAGCCCTGGAAAAAAGACCTTGATAAAGCGACAAAATTTAATTACAATGGAGTTTTCTTCAGTGATGATGTTAGTAAAACTTGCAGGGAGATTCGCGCTACGCTGAATCAAAAAAAGAAAGAAATGAAGGAGAAAGGTTTTATTGCATGGATCCCACCCACGGTACCACCCACATTATGCTACATAGACCAAGACGGAGTGAAACAAAAAAAGAAGTGGTATAACGTCCCACCAGTCGAATAAATTGTGTAATTTTTTAAATTTTTTTCGCATTATTAGTGATTTGTTAGGATTTGTTCATAACAGTCATTATATAAATCCGCAAATATGTGTTGGTGTGCGCACATTGTTGCCAAAATATGCGTGTTCTCTGTTGAATGAAAAAGAATGAACATACCTCCACCGAAACGCAATGGATTTCTCCGACGTATGCGGTTGTTATATGTGATTAGCTTAGTTTTCTTTTTTGAGTGGTCTTTTGTTAAATTATTGATTAACTGGAGTGAGGCTTTTTTGTTGATTTATGATATTGAGTTTACATAATTTACCTGATCTTGCAAGCAGAACTAAACTGTTAGAGGAAAATCCTTTTGATATACTGGAATGCTTGAAAGATGTGAAGGATGATGAAGCAGTAATTTTGGAAGATAGCCCGAAAAACAAATATTCATTTATGGATGATTCTATCCCCACATGCAGTAATGTACGGTCTTCTAGCTTTAACTGCAGAGGTTTACTTAATAGCATTGAGTTCATAAATGACATAATTAATAAAAATAAAATTGAAGCTTTAGCGGTAAACGAAACTTTCTTAAATGATAGAAATATTAATGATGTAAAGTTTTTTGATTATGATTTTGTTCACGAGAGTAGAAAACACCATCAGCATGGTGGATTAGGATTTATCATAAGAAAAGAGTTAAAATCGAAAATAAGACGAGACCTAATGATTTGGAATGTAGAAATGATTTTTGAAACGTGTATTCTGGAATGTGAATTTAATAAAAAATCAACAATCATGATATCTTTATATCGCCCACCTTCCGGAAGTATAGATCAATTTTTGATGCAACTTGAAATTTTATTAAATAAAATATCACAGATGAATAAGCAAATATTTATTTTTGGTGATTTCAACCTAGACCTAATGAAAATTCAAGCAAAGCAAAATGATTCGAAGATAAGAGAATTTTTAGAACTAATGCTTTGTCAAGGACTGCTCCCATCATGTCTGATTCCAACTCGAATAGATGATATTGGAGCAACATTAATTGATAATATTTTTTCTAATAGTATTTGTTTTTCAACTTTTGTAATATTAAACGATATCTCAGATCACGGTGTGATAATTTCTGAATTTAATTTGGCCAGAT
Organism: Artemia franciscana; assembly: GCF_032884065.1. Taxonomy (NCBI): domain Eukaryota; kingdom Metazoa; phylum Arthropoda; class Branchiopoda; order Anostraca; family Artemiidae; genus Artemia; species Artemia franciscana. Next base: position 6,993,023 of record NC_088869.1, on the reverse strand, counting down.
CTAAAAAAAATAAACGGATTGAAAAAACAGGTCGTATAATAAATGATGAATCAATTGCGCGTTTAATTATTAAGCTAGGAGATATAGATTGGAAGGAAGTAGTCAGTACTGAGGATGCAAACAAGGCATTGGAAATGTTTTATAAATCATTTAATGATGTTTATAATGATATATGTCCGAAAGTTAAAAGGAAAACACCCAAGTCAATGCCACAAAAACCATGGATATCTCCGAGACTGTTGAAATGTATTAATGAAAAAAATAGACTATACAAAATTAAATGCAACTATCCGTCTGATGAAAACATCCAGAAATTCAAATTGTACAAAAACACTCTGACTAGAACTTTGAGAGAAAGTGAAAGAAATTATTATGAGAAGGAAATATCTTCAGCTGCATCCCAACAGAAAATGTGGGAAATATTGCGTGATAAATTAAATAAAAATAAACGAAGATCAATACCGACTTTTCTTAATAATGGAAATGACGCTAATGAATCAACTGAAAAAAAGGATATCGCAGAATTATTTGCTAAGCATTTCAGTAAAATTGGTGAAGAATTGGTTAGAGATCTTTTGGATAAGCCATCAGATTATACACGATTTATGCCCCAAAACGAAGATAAATCATTGTATATGCTACCAGTATCATTTGATGAATACCAAAAAGCTATTAGTGATTTAAAGAGAGGAAATTCGGCTTCAGTAGATGATATATCGACAAATCTCTTAAAGAAAATATCAGGAGTAATATATGAACCTCTTGCAGATGTTATAAATAAGAGTATAAAAAATGGTGTTTTCCCTGATCTTCTGAAAAAGGCTAAAATAATCCCTATATTTAAAAAAGGGGAGGCTCAAGATCCCAATAATTACCGTCCTATTGCACTCCTTTCCCCACTGGCTAAAGTTTTTGAAAAAATAATGAAATATAGACTTACATCATTTCTGGAAAAGATAAATTTTTTTTCGAAGTTCCAGTTTGGTTTTTTAAAAGAAAGATCGACAGAAGATGCTGTCGCCGCAACACATATTTCCATTAATGATGCTTTAGATGATGATTGTTTAGCAGCTACATTGTTTTTTGATATTAAGAAAGCTTTCGACACTTTAAATCACGAAATTCTATTTAAAAAACTAGAAAATACGGGAATAAGAGGAGTACCTTTAAAATTAATAAAATCATATTTGCACAATCGAAGGTTTGTGGTAGATATTGATGGTGAATATTCGTCTGAGACATCGAATAATAATATCGGTGTACCGCAAGGTTCAATTTTAGGACCTCTATTATTTTTAATATATATAAATGATCTCCCAAATTCTACTACTGAAAATGCATTAACAATTATGTTTGCGGATGATACTGCAGCAAGTTTAAAAGCACCAACATTAGATGCACTGAAAGAAAAACTGATTGAAGTTGCAAAATCCGTCACAAATTGGTTCCAAATTAACAAACTTGTCCCTAATTTTGTTAAAACAGAATTTATTATTTATGGAAGATCAAATCAAAAGTTGAAAAATATTTCTCTGAATGAAATTACCATTGATACTAATCATGAAATCAAAAGAGTATACACAGCAAAATATTTAGGTATCGTTTTTGACCCTACCATGAATTTTAAAACACATATTTCGTTGTTGAGATTAAAATTATCAAGATATATAGGTTTGCTCCACCGACTAAAATTTTTATTCTCATATAAGGTTCTAAGAATCCTATATTTTTGCCTAATTGATGCACAAATCCAATATTGCTAAGCTATATTTTTGCTGACTTTTAAATCACATATTAAACCACTACAAACCCTGCAAAACAAAGCTATTCGAATTCTAGATAAGTTTTTACAACACCCGAGGAGTACAGATATCCACACTGAAACACGTACCTCTTACCTGTTTCTAGACATAATGACTCTCACACAGAAATCTCATCTCCTATTATCTAGTTGGTTTTTTAAGATTCAACATGTACATAATTTCTTTTTTGACCAGAATTTACTGTCCAAACATCAAAATTCACTGACAACTAGATGTGTTCACCCATACAAACTTCCTCTGGTGAAAAATGAAAGATCCCGTTTCAACCTCCGGTATATGATCCCATCAATAGCCAACAAATATTCATTAAATAAAATTGTTGAGTTACCAAAAGGATCTTTCAAGAGACGATTAAAAAGTCATATAATGGAATCTGCTTGCAAGAACGGTTGGTAAAAATTTTTAATTCTTAATTTTATTTTGGCCTCACTCCACTTACTCCACCTTAAATACTCTCATTAAAGATACTCTTTTTTATTTATTGATGAAATAGTGGTTCATTTTTTGTTTGTTCTGTATCAATGAGGATTGTTAAATTTTGTTTATATGTCTTGCCCAGTAGTCGAGCTTGTCTCTCCATTTGGGCAAGTTGAAGATTTTGATGAATATGAATTTTTGAATAAATGAATCTGAATCTGAAACGCTAAGAAAAGGGTAATAATTGGCGAAGTATATCGTTGTCCAAGCGGATCTGTGACTGAATTTCTTGAAACATTAGATGACGTTCTTAGGAAAGTTCTTGCTGAAAAATATGAAGTTATATTGATGGGTGACTTTAACCTTGACCTTACGAAATCGTCGTCTAGGCAGGCTTCTAATCTCTTGTCTTTACTAATTTCATACGGATTGGCTCCTATATAAACATACCGACAAGGATTTCAAACCAGTCAGCAACATTAATTGACAATATTTTTTCATCGCTACACTCCATTAGGAATGAAGTACTGCTTTCTGACATTTCTGACCATTTGCCAGTTTCAGCCCTGTTTCAAATCTTCCAAAATCCACAAAGATTAGTCCCCCCGGATAAACCGAGATTTTGCTGCTCACCAGTGGAGCTGGATAGACTGAAAGAAGATCTTGGTACATATAAATGGGACTTTTCTTTACCAGAAAATATTAGTTTAGGCAATTATAATGACATATTTGGCCGGTTTTATGACACAGTTAAGGAAAAATTCACGTCTTATTGTCTAAAAGCTCCTTTAAAAAATCCTCGATCAAAAAGATCAACACCTGTAGCTCCATGGTTAACATCTGGAGTCCTAAAATCAATAAAAAGGAAGCAGAACCTTTGGAAGGAGTACAAAAAAAGACCAAATAAGGCCAAGTTAGAAGCATTTAAGTTGTACCGTAATTTTCTGAAATCAATTATTCGCAGAGCTAAAACAGTATATTTTACAAAAAGATTTGTTGATTGCGGTACAAATATAAAAAAGACGTGGGACGTGATTAAGGAAGTTAGTCGGCCGTCCATGAAACCAGAAGGTCTTCCTAAGTCTCTCATTGTAGAAGATTAACTTGTAACAGAAAAAGGCCAAATTCGACATCATATGAATAAATTCTTTGCGTAGGTAGGAAAAAAAAACTGCTAATAGCGTTTCTTATTCCTCTTTGTCACAGTCTTGGAAGCAGTTCTTAGGTCCCTCGTGCTTGAAATCAATGGTTAATGGGGAGGTTACGGTGCAGGAAATTAGAAATATTGTTGTGTCTTTAAAGAATTCTTCAGCAGGTTTCGACCAATTTTCTGCTAAAGTAATTAAACATATTCTTCCATCAATTATCATCCCAATTTACCACTTGATTAATAGGTCATTTGAACTAGGAGTATTTCCCCAACGTCTTAAACTTGCTCGTGTTATAGCTCTCTTTAAAGGAGGTGACAGAAAGGATCCTGGGAACTACAGACCGATCTCTCTTCTGTCAGTGTTCTCTAAGATATTTGAAAGAGCAATGCTCAAACGTCTGCTGAGATTTCTTGAAGCTAATTTTTTTTTCCATCAGCATCAGTTTGGGTTTCGCGCAAAGTATTCTACAGAACATGCTTGTAATAGACTTCTTCAGTTTATAAGACGATCTATAGATTCTAACCTTATTCCTGCAGCCATTTTTCTTGATGTAAAGAAAGCTTTTGACAGCCTTATACATAATATTCTCATTGGTAAAATTTGTCATTTTGGTGTCCGTGGGGAAGCATTGTCTTGGTTCTCGTCATACCTAACTGACAGATCTATCGCCACAGAAGTTACAGACGAAAAAGTTCCAATTGAATACGGAGTACCCCAAGGTTCTATTCTTGGGCCAACCCTCTTCCTCATATATGTGAACGATCTCTACCGACTTTTTACACCCCAATTAACAATGTTTGCTGTGGATTGTGTCACAAATCTTACTCTGAGAGTACGTTGGTGTTCACATAAAATAGTAAAGAAGAATTAATAGCATTTGCAGATTCACTGCAGATAGCAGATAGCACTTTAGGTGCTGCAGGTCTGGATGAATCATCCCTTATTCTAAAGCTTCAAGCAATGACTGAGAAAATACTCTTTTGGCTTGACATAAATCAATGAACTTTAAATGTAAAAAAGTCCTACCTTCTTATTTTTTCTCGTAAAGGTGTGAGCTGCCCCACAATTACTGAGCTTCATACACCAAGAGGCTCCATAAGTCGTCCCCCGGATCGATATGTGCGATTCCTGGGAGTTCTTTTGGATGAAAATTTATCATTTAAGTGGCATGTTCAAATAATAAGAGTGAAAATTTCCCGTGGACTTGGGATCATCCGAAAATTAAAGCGTTTATTCCCTTTCCCTATCCTCCGTCTTTTATACTTTTCTCTGATTTACCCTTATATATGTTACGGTTCGTCTGTGTGGATGTCCACATTTCCCTCGGTACTTGCTCCTATTCACAATCTTTATGAGAAAGCGGCAAGAATTCTCCAGTCGGCTACACACACTCCTCTTAACCTCCTCAAAATTGAAGATATTTATGTTTCATCTCTATCTTCGTTAGCATATCAATATTTCCAGGGAGATCTCCCATGTTGTTTTTCGGGACTGCTTAAACTAGTAGGGGAAGTAAATTTATATATCGTTCGTAACCGGGAGGATGTGATGATTCCAGCTAGTCAATCGGTTCGTTCAGACTTCGGCCTGGCTGTGACTGTGGGACATGCTTGGAACTTGGTTCCCGCTGAGATCCGGCAGTCACGAACACTTGGCTCCTTTAAGAGACAGATGAAAAGTTTCTTATTAAAGGCTTCTTATTAAATGTTTCTTATGGTTTTTTTTTTCTTTTTTTGGGTTGTTGTTTTGTTGATGTTGTATCCTCGATGACGCGAGAATTTTAATTTGTATTTTATTATCGGGTGATGTGAGGGTCGCTGTTTCGCGGGGACTGCCGGTGAGTTGATTTCTTTTCTTACATATTTATGTTTAGATGTTGTTTAGTATGTCTATGACAAGTTTTTATGATTCTTTATTTATTGTGTGCTGTTTCCCAAATAACGGGCCATTGAGCCCTTTGTGATATTGTTTATGTTATTTTATGAAAATAAATAGAACTTGAACTTGAAGCTCAAAGACGCCATAAAGCAGGAGGCGAATTATCGACAATCTTGTTGGTACGGGCAATTTCGTTAGCCTTATGCTGTGCGATGGCTTTGGAAAACTTACGTTTCGTGTAAATACGAACAGCGTTGACTACTCTGGAGCACGGCTTCCCACAATCTGCCCATAATTGTAGCCAGAATTTTGCTGAATCACATGCGGCCAGGAGATTAGGATTATTCCGCCAGTTACGCACTTCCGTGCCGTGGCGAATTTTGCTGACAGGAACTGCAGATAGCATGCATTATGTCAGAACAGTTGATGTTTAGTAGGATAGTTTTTTCCGAGTCTATTGTCATGTTCGGATAAGCGAGAAGTGCGAAAGGAATTCGGATCTTCAACAATATGTAGTCGCATGAGCTCTGGTAGGAATCGATGTTAGCAGCTTCCCAGTTGAGGCTGAACAACCATTTAGGTGGGGAATTTTTTGGGGGTAAGTTTGCTGCAAGGGCTTTATTTGAAAAGAATTACAGATCGGCATGTGGTCGGATATGGAGTAATCAAGAAGAACTGTTGTACTAGAGGTGGGTTTAATCATAGAAGAACAATAGAAATAGTCCAACTGAGACACAGAGCCAGATTGATGGATGTACGTAAAATCGCGATCATTTCCAACATAGGTGAAACTTGAACAAGCATGGAGTAAGATCTGAGATTTATTGTTTTCAGGGTCAGACAGTTCACAGTCAAAGTCACCAAACAGGAGACAACTTAGGCCTTCATCTTCATATTTTGATACTAGCTTGGCAATAGATATACATGTGAGAGAGAACTTCCTCTCAGATATATCATTACGGTAGTTAGTAGGAAAACAAACTACAAATATGACCACATTCGAAACTTTAACCGCAAGGAAACGGTCAGACTTAGCAACTAGATTACCAAGTAGCTCTTTGCGTATCATCAGGGCCAAACCACCTGAAGGCCTTCCGCGAGTGGACTTAAAAGGGTGGAAAAAACAGATTAAGAGCATATTTGAACTCCAACAGTTGACGACTATCGCTTGACAAGAAGTGTTCCTGGAGACCCAGCACGTCAAACAGCAAGCAAAGTTCAGACAGTAGGCGATGTTTCAGTAGAATTTTCCCAACTGATGTTCCACGATACAATTTTTAATGTTTCTTCAGGCATTGGAATTCTTTAGAAGAGACTGAGCGACAGGACATTTTAAACTGTAACGTGGGTGGCCGGAGGAGTTGCAAAGAGCACACTTAAGTGCCTTGGTACAAGGATTATCTTTGGTTGTGAAGTGGCCAGCCTCACCACACCTGGAACATTTTCGGGTACCTGAGCACGCAGACGTAAGATGACCATATGACTGGCAAGAGAAGCATTGGGGTGGCAAGCGTTGAAATATACTAATGGGGAGTCTTTTGTACCCTATGATGGGCGGAAAGCGAATAGAAGACTCAAAAAGAAGCTTAAACAAACGGGTGTTTCAGATTTGAGTTGCTTTCAAACAGTTGGCAATCAGATCACATAGGCTATTTTCGTTCAGGTCTTCAGGAACATAACGGATAATACCGAAAAAGGAGGGGCATTGGAGTTTAGGCTTGGCTTCAGGGTTATTCCCGGTTATACGTGACATAATAGATTCAGCACCACTTTTATCCCTCTGACTACTTTCCAGGCGTCTCTACTGGGGCGAAGATTGATTATATTCCCACTAGCTCCTCCACATACATGCTCCAGATAAGCTTTACGGGAGTCACGCTTTTTAAGGTCTAAGGAGGGCTTCTTGAGAATAACTGCATAGGAAGGCTTGACTGGTGGAGTGACTAATTGATTCATGGATGTAGCAAGTTTCTCAGCTGCACGGCCTTTTTTCTAACTTTCAATAAAGTCCTTCAAAATATTGGAGATTTCTGTCACTTTTTGAGCAACAATAGCACTCAATCCACCAGGCGTAGTTGGGACCTCCATAGGATCAAAAATTACGAATTTCGGTAATTTAATCTCGTTAGTCTCACATAACTGGATCAGTTTCAGCATATCTAACACATTATTGGCAATCTTTTGGCGAGAAACGTTACGACTCGAAGTATTTAAATAGTGCCAAAGTGTATCCTTAGCTTTGATAATCATATCCTTGTCATAAAATCCCACTGCCTTTTCGCAAATTTCATCAGTCTTATTTGCTTGGAGTGCTCGCGATAAATATTTAGCAAAGCATTATGCACAAGTCTTTCTTTCTCACTCGACATTATGCTAATTTAGAAGTCAAGACACATTCAATAGGAAAAAATAACGGGTTTCTTTTTGCACGCCACAAGAGCCCATTAGCAACTAAAATATAATTGATACATGAAATGTAATTAAATGAAAATACATGAATGAAAAGGCAAGACAAGCCAAAGAATCAGCAAGCCGTGGAGACACACAAACTGAATATTGCCATACCAAAGAAATAATAGGAAAGTCAAGTACCCAAGAATGCCTGGTGAAAGATGAAAACAGAAGGCTCCTGACAGATGCAAAAGAACAAAAAGAATGGTGGGCAAGTTATTTCTAAGCCCTACTTCATTGCCCACACCAGTGGTCCCATTGGATATACCAGACCAACCTCTCTTCAGTCTTCACATCAGTGATGAAAACCCAATAGCTGATGTTTTACTCTCAGTAGCTAAAAAAAACTTAAGAATGGAAAGGGCCCTGGTAGAGACTGCATTTCAACTGAAATGATTAAGTTCAGTCTGCATTGAACCCTGGCCGTCCTTCTTCTTGCTCCTCTGGCAGACCAAAAAGTTCCCTGAAGACTGGAGAACAGGAGCCTTAGTCAAACTCTTCAAGAAAGGGGAGGCAAAAGAATGCAACAACTTTAGAGGAATCAATCTTCTCTCGATCCCTGCAAAGCTCTTCATGACGATAGTATAAGGAAGACTCCATGAAGACTTCACTTACGTGAAGAACAGCATGGATTTCGGCGAAAAAGATCTTGCACCAACTTTATTTTTACTTTATGCACCATGCTGGAAGAATCTAACAAATGGAGGCAGCACTTGTATATACTCTTCACGGGCTTTGAAAAGGTATTTAATTCAGTAGATTGTCAAACGCTGTAAAGAGTACTGTGGTTTTACAGCATTCCAAGAAACTAATCCATATAATAGTTGCCATGTATGAAGAGACAGAATGTTGTATTAAAACATTGGATGGCAACACAAGCTGCTTCAAGGTGACATCTGGCGTCAGGCAAGACTGTGTCCTGTCACCTCTCCTCTTCGTCCTAGTTGTAGACTACATCTTTAGACAGATAAATGGGCATGAAATCCGGATTGCAAAAAAACTTCTTCAGGATGTCAACTTCGCCAATGATGTTGGGTTCATAGAAGCCAACAAGCAGAAGCTTCAGGAATTCCTTAACAAACTCGCAGAGGAAGCTGAACAATTCAACATGAGCTATGGCTCTTAACGTAATGACGTCCTGTCTGCCTTTTAGCTCTGCAAATACAGCGCTTTCACCAAATCTCTCTTGCATCTTCTTTTTCATGAATCTTTAACTACATCCAGAATCCTCCGAATCGCCCATGAACTTATTCATTATACTAACAAAATCATTCTTTGTTAGTTGCTCATCATTGTTAGCCTGGAAAAACTCGACAACTTTCTCGAGCGTCTCGTTCTGATTCAAGTTCTGTGGTCGGCCAGATTTTCGTTTTCCACACTGTGAAGGAATTCCGCTATACTTTTTGAGGATATTACATTCCGTTAGAAAGTTTGAGTAACAGGATTAGTGGTAAACTACATCAGCAGCGTGTAGATCGGCAGGGGCAGCGAGAATTATAATCATCACTGCTCCTGACCAGTCATCGTTTCTCTTTCCAAAACCTCTCTAGTGTATTTTCACCGAGACTCCACCTTTCTCTCCAAAAGGGACTTTTCCCGACTCTTCCACTAATTCTTCTTTGTAAAAGATACATTTCAGACAACTCAAAGTTTAATAGTAGTTTGCTGTATATTCATCATTCAATCTAAAAAGATAAATGAAAGTCTTAATTGTACGTTCAAATAAAGGTGATTTTCATAATTACTGTGATCTAGTACCCTATTCTAGATATTCATTTTGCTGTTGTACGCCTTTATATGGAAACAGAAATTTCATCTCCTCAATATCAACCTTGACCTCAAACATAGCACATTTGTGAAACAGCTAGATGAGCAGGGGCGAATCCCCATCATTTTTATTGGGGGAGAGCAAGAGGGGTGCATATCCGGATAATCAAGGGGCATGGTATATATAATAATTTTTCTCTCTACATTATTGGGGGGGCAACTACCCCCTTGCCTTGGATAGAAAAAAATCATTTTTATTGGAATTTGTTCTGGTTCAATTGCAATTTGTTCTGAAATCAATATGAGGGCAGCCCCTATTTCCCCCTAGGAAAGCAAAAATGTACAAAAATAGCAAGATTTTACAACCATTTAGAAACATAAATATTTTTGGAAAAAACATAAACAACAGCAAAACTGTTTCAAACCTTTCAAAATCTTAGCCCCCCCCCCCTGTTCGAAAAAGTCATAAAATACCCCCCTTCCTTTATAATATATCAGAAGATACCCTTGGAAGTCAACAGCTATCTAAAGACCAGCACTTATCAAACAAAGCAAGAAGCAACTCTAATTAAACTTGAGGCAATTACAGAATTTCATGTTTTATAGGGTTTCCAGCTTTTGACTTAACTTTTTAAACATCACATACATCAGCCCAATATTGCTAAATGTTGTTCTTGTACTGAAAACTACTTGATTATGAATGGAATTTTCATTATATAGGAAGGGTGTATCCAGGATTTTTAATGGGGGGGGGGGGGCCAAAAAAATAATTACAAAACGCATCAACAACTTATTTAGATGCATTTTTGTTAATGTTTTTTAGAGGTTGGAAAAAAAATTTGGGAGTGGAAGGTTCGACCCCAGTAGCCCCCTTAGACATGACCATATTTTACAGAATATCTTGAAAAGAAAAATTCTTTGAGGGGAGTTTTGTTCGCAATACAGGCCATATTTTCCCGATTTTTACGACATATTACTTTTATATATATATATATATATATATATATATATATATATATATATATATATATATATATATATATATATATATATATATACTCTATATGAGTTTCTAACTTTAAAAGGTATAATTCAATACTATTTGAGGGATAGGGTGTCAATCTATATATATAAAAATAAGTTGTCTGTCTGTCTGTGGATCAGGTGACGTCATGTTTCTGTGTCCACTGACGTCATGAAATTAGTTGTCGTCATTTTTGCTTTGACGGTGACGTCATTAATGGTATTTAAGACATGCGTTCACGGAAAAATGTTTAATTGTAAAATGACTGAAGAACCTACAATGGCAACAGCCGAGGAAGCTGCTCAAAGAGTCTATGCTAAAAAACTTGCTGCTGATAGAGAAAGTAAGAAAAGAAAGCGTGCCGAGGAATCACAAGAACAACAAGAAAACAGGCTTGCAGCTGATAGAGAAAGTAAGAAAAGAAAGCGTGCCGAGGAATCACAAGAACAGCAAGAAAACAGGCTTGCGGCTAAAGAACGCAAAACCGCGCAGTTAGATGAAAATCCACCTGGAAAACGAGAGTCAAAACATATCAAAACTGAAAATGATAGCGATGATGATTGGGTTTGGGATTTTGACTTGGATAAGGTCATCAATGCCTACCAGATTTAAGTTAAAAAACAAAGGTTCGGCGATATGTACTTCATAGTGACGCTGAAAAATAAAGAAGAAAAAAAAACTGAAAAAATGTAAAAAACTAAAAAACTAAAAAGAAAAAACACTCAAAGATAAATTACAGACCGGACACAAATGACGACCGACACAGAGGGAATATAAATGACGACCAGGAACCTCAAAGAAAAATTACAGACTGGGACACCCGGACACAAATCACGACCGGGAATATAAATGACGACCGGGACGCAGGGACACAACTACAACGGGGACGCCGGGGGCACAGGCGGGATATATAATTGACGACTGAGACACAGGGATTGTTTGAATAGAAATTACAGACCGGGACACAAATGACGACCGGGACACAGGGAATATAAATGCTATTTATATGCACAGACAATGGGACAGCGAAGAATGTTGTATATTCGCATGTTTTACGTAGTTAAAAATATATATTTATATCTATCTCTATTCACAGGTGGGACACAGCTACAATGGCGCGTAACGACTTACGCGCGCGGGGGGGCTTGGGGGGGGCGCGAAGCGCCCCACCAACTAGATGTTGGGGTGGCGCGAAGCGCCACCCCAACAGCTAGTATAATATATAATACACAATTTAATGATGACATCATAAAGGGAAAATTAGTAACTATTGTTGTTTATTCTACCTGTGTGTTTGCAACATATCTTGGGCCTCTTTCCATTGTTTCGTTTAAAAAACCACGGTTGCCTCTGTAATCCATCCCCTGATAGACTTGGGATTGCTGATACATTCTATAGCCAGGATTTGGACCAAAAACCTAAAAAAATAATAACACAAAAATGGAAAAGCTACATGGATGATATAAGCAACAAATGACATGTGCACAAGCTATAGCACTAGAAAACGTAATGGCATCTCATGACAATGTCATTGATTGGTAAACACAAGTGAGACCTTACAGGTGAGAAAACACTATAAAAAAAATTAGTTCAAGAAGGCCTGATTCACACAGTTGATGCATTTTGCATGCAATGTTCCTGGTAAGACGGTTTACAGCTGTTGCTTACAGCAAACAGTATGGGTAACTTAAAAAATTGCAAACTGGCACTAGTGCCAATAAAAAAACCCATCAACACCATCTAGCGTTTGGCCAATTGACATTTTTAAGCATAATAATAATATCAATTAATTTAATTAGTGCAACTGGTAAAATTAGAGAAGTAATAGGTGTCTAACAGAAAAACGATTACAAAGATTGAAAAAATGTCATGTGTAGCCAGACACGAGACAGCATTAATAGCTTTTTTTGTATTAGCTCCAGTTGCTGCTACCCGTTGTTACCCATGCTCTTCAACTTACAGAATAAAGATGTTTTTGTCTTATTTGCAGATTGATTTCCCAACATAGAAAACAGTAATGCAAGCCCCTTCTTACTAGATACTTAACCATAGGGCTTTTATGTCAGGACAAGAAATTTATTCATTTGCCAAAAAATTCAAAAAAAACTAGCTACAACAAATCCTAATGTCCAAAATATTTTTGGACACTTAGAGGCAAAACTTGAAATTTTGACTTTTTTTTTACAATTGACAAGTTTGACTTATTTGAACCATTAAGATATTTCTATTCATCAAGACCCTTATTAGTTGACAAAGTAGAAAAATTATAGTGAGGGTGATCTGAGCCAACCGGAAAAAAATTCAAAATTGTCAAATTAAAAAAAAAGGTCAAAAATTTTAAATTCCAAAAAAAAGAAGCCAAATTTCAAGTTTTGCTCCTAGATGCCAACAAACCACAGCAACCAGCTACTACAAATCTTAACGTCCAACATATTTTTAACGTTTGGTGGATGTTTTGCCAGGCAATAGCATCATTAAATTATCAGTGATATGTCATTTTGAATATGCCAAGTGTTTTTAACTTAAGTTGTACATGTAGTGCAACCAATACAACAGAACATAATAGACTATTCAATTTTTTTCAGGCTATTAAATCACAATAAAGTGGTTTATATGTACTCCATGGAGTCTACATGATTATGAATCTCATTTTTGATATATGGACAATTGGATTAAGCTACCTCTTAGCATTACAACCCCCAACTATTTTGCAAAGCTAGTATATTTTAAGGTTCAAAACCATTTTTTTGGCAAAAAAAAAGGTAAAGTGCAAGCAGTATTAAAACTTAGGTAAACATAAGCTATCCTACATATGGGGGAAGGGAGGGTGGCTGCTAACTTCTGGTTTAACTTATCTTTATTTCAAAGTATGAACAATATCTATTTCACATCAGGAAGGCAGGCAGGCAATACAGGAAATATTATAGTTGTGTTATTTTTTGTTTTCATTAAAAAAATATATATATTTTTAATATCTAATCAGGTTTTTCTCCTAAATAAGACAGAGGGAATTTTCAAGTAATACTGAAAACTGTTCAGAAGGGGAGGGGAGATTCTTTGGACAATCTCCCCCTCTTGATCATGTGCCCTTTTATGTATCATTTAGCCTCAGAACAGGCACTACAGCATTTTTTTTTGTTGAAAAAAATGCCAAATTAATCTTTTCCAATTTTTTTAAATACTTTTAAGCAGTTATTCTGAAAACTAAGCTCTGAGCAGGAAAAAGGAAGATGAAGAATTTGGTCTTGTGTAAATACACTTGGACATCCACAGATGGCAACATAAAAATCAAGTAGACAGGATTCGCTGCAAGTACCCTTATGCTGCAATTACATTATGTGGTGATTTTAATGAGCTAGACCAAAAGTGGCTTAGCGCTGCTCTTACTCTTGACCAGGTAGTCAAGTCGCCTACACGCAGTGATATAACCCCAGACTTGATCTTTACCAACATTGAAGATTACTACTGTGCCCCAAAAATAGCCCCTCCAATAGGGGCAAGTGACCATCTATGCATCTTTTGGATCCCTTTATCATCCTTTCCCCCAAAACCATTGATCAATAATTCATATAGACCCATTACTGACGAGAAGATTGCCAAATTCAAAGTAAAACTTAGCTCCAAATCTTGGGCCAATATCCTATGTCTTACCAATGGTGATGAAATGGCTTCTAAGTTTTCAGCAGAACTTTTCCAATTATACTGTGACACCTTTTCAGTGAAAAAAGTCAATTGCAAATCCAATTGTAAACCATGGATAAATAAAAAAAAATTGTGCCTACTAAATGAACGTAATACTCTTTAAGGAAGGATTTTTCCAGGAATCTCGAAAACTTCGAAACATTGTTATTAGTGAAATCCGTAAAGCAAGAAAAGAGCATGGTGCTCACGTGCTCAATAAGTTACTGTATGCTAACCCTAATAATTTCCACAAATGTATCCAAGATCTCATGGGAAACGTCTCTTTAAAATTTCTCTTACTGGATAGTAATGGTGACCCAGTGAGTGCACACATTATAAATGATTATTTTCCTTCAATTTGTAAAACTCACCCACCCCTCCAAAATATGCCGGCCAACAGTGCAGTGAGTGACATTCCTGTGATTGAAATACATCAGACCCAGCTTAAACTCGAAAATCTTGACACAAATAAGTCAGAATACCCAGGTGATATCCCTATCAAATTGATTGTGAAATGTGCCTATTATTTAAGTGTATCTCTAACTGCAATTTTTAACACATGTTTTGTAGATGGGATTTTCCAGTGTGTTTTAAACAAGCTATTATATCACTTATACCGAAAAACAAGACCCCTTACAATTTCCTCTTTGAAAATATTCAAGATAATATTAACCCAAATCAGTTTGGCTTTAGGCCGATTCATAGCACCACACATTGTTTAATTTTTATACTTGACACTGTTTTCAAACATCTTGAGTTAAATAGTTCATATGTTGAGGCTGTTTTTGCTGATATTATTATTATTAACTAGCTGTTGGGGTGGCGCTTCGCGCCACCCCAACACCTAGTTGGTGGGGGCGCTTCGCGCGCCCCCCAAGCCCCCCCCGCGCGCGTAAGTCGTTACGCGCCATAATAGTTGCGCGCCATTGTAGTTGTGTCCCTATGTCCCACCTGTGAATATAGATAGATATATATATATATATATATGGTTTTAACTACGTAAAACTTGCGAATATACAACATTCTTTGCTGTCCCATTGTCTTTGCATATAAATAGATTGTCAGGTTTACCGACTCTTGAACATGCAACATATAATGGTCCATGGGAAAACAATCTGTATTCAGATCTATACCTCATGATTCTAATGATTGCCCTTGAGCTTTGTTGATGGTGATTGCTAATCGACCATTCCCTGTCCCGGTCGTCATTTATATCCCCCTGTTTCCCCCGGTGTCCCCGTTGTAGTTGTGTCCCTGTGTCCCGGTCGTCATTTATATTCCCTGTGTCCCGGTCGTCATTTGTATCCCGGTGTCCCGGTCTGTATATACATTCGTTTTTTAGTTTTGTTTTTCTCCTTTATTTTTTTCCTTTTTTTTCTTTTTTAGTTTATTTAGATTTTTAGATTTTTTAGTTTTTTTATTAGTTTTTAGTTTTTTTTTTCTTTTTAGTTTTTTTGTAGTTTTTACCTTCTTTTTAGTTTTGTTAGTTTTTTTTTTTACTTATGTCCTGGTCGTCATTTATACTCCCTGTGTCCCGGTGCTTTGTTGATTGCTAATCGAACATTCCTTTTGTCCTGGTCGCTTTCTCTTTGAGTGTCGTCATTTATTTTTTTCTTTTTTAGTTCTTTTAGTTTTTACCTTTTTTAGTTTTTTTTAGTTTTTTAGATGAAAATTTTTTTTAGTTTTTTCCTTTTTTTCTTTTTAGTTTTTTATTGGTTTTTACCTTTATTTTAGCTTATTTTTCAGTTTTTTCCTTTTTTTTATTTTTTTTTTTATTTTTTATTTTTTTTTAGTTTTTTACCTTTTTTTAGTTTTTTTAGTTTTTTTAGTTTTTTAGCTTTTTTACTTTTTTTATTAGTTTTTAGTTTTTTTTGTAGTTTTTGCCTTTTTTTAGTTTTTTCAGTTTTTTTTTAGTTTTTTATTGGTTTTTACCTTTATTTTAGCTTATTTTTCAGTTTTTTCCTTTTTTTTTAGTTTTTTTTAGTTTTTTTTAGTTTTTTTAGTTTTGTACCTTTTTTTAGTTTTTTAGCTTTTTTATTAGTTTTTAGTTTTTTTTGTAGTTTTTGCCTTTTTTTAGTTTTTTTAGTTTTTTAGCTTTTTTATTAGTTTTTAGTTTTTTTTGTAGTTTTTGCCTTTTTTTAGTTTTTTTAGTTTTTTAGCTTTTTTATTTTTTTTATTAGTTTTTAGTTTTTTTTTGTAGTTTTTGCCTTTTTTTAGTTTTTTTCAGTTTTGACGTCACCTGATCCAGTTTTTTCAGGTGACGTCACCTGATCCACGATCCACAGATCCACAGACAACTTATTTTTATATATATAGATTTATTACCCGTCAAAAACGGAAAAGAAGGAGTATATAAAAGAAAAGAGAAATAAAAGCACAAAAATTTAAATACACTTCCACAACAAATGTTATAAAATAACACTAGTCCAGGGGGGTTGGCTCTTAAACATTGGTACTGAATTTGGAGATTCTTCTCTCTATGGCCATGGAAGGGTTGGTGACCTTATATTTCCTGGAGATGTCGCCATTGCTGTGCCACGAAGGGAGACGCAGGAGAAACATAGCATATCTGTAGAATGCACTGCAAATGGCTTTCTTTTCGGTAGCTGTGAATACTTTCCAGAAGGGAACCAAAGCAAGCAGATAAGGGGTAGTAAAAGCATTGTATAGCCGGGCAAGGAGAGGACGGTTGAAACAATACTTATTGGCAACAAGTAATCCGTAAGACGCTCGTAGACGGGAACAGAGGTGGTTGTCAGTGCTGAGCGTGTGTCCTTCAATGTAGAAGAAATAGTAAGGCCAGTAAGGGACTCACAAGGCTTAATCAGAGTGTCGCCAATTTTAACGGAGAGGTTAATTGAAAGCTCATTTTTTGAACCATTGAAGAAAAATAGTTCTGTTTTAGATTCGTTGAAGGAAAGTCCGATCTCCTTGTATACCGCTGCAAGTGAGTCATAATTTTGTTGAAATAAAGATATCGAACGAGAAACATGAAGAATGTCATCAGCGAAGTTAAGCAGCGAAAGATTAATCCCCGGGAAAAAGCACGACGGCTTTATTACTTGTGCTTCGATGATAGCGTTATTAAATAGTGATAATAAGTTTTGCCACCTTGACATACGCCTTTCTTGACACTCAGCATTTCTTTAGAAGGAAAAGTGCCGGACGGAGAGGGGATCAGGATGACAGCCGAGAGCTTATTGTACATACTGTAAATAGGAGAAATGATGCAAGAGGAAACACCTCGCTGAAGGGCTTTGAGCAGGATATGGCCATGGATGCCAGAATTAAAGGCTCTACTTACATTAAGCGCTCCAATGACGAGAAGATCACCGCTTTTATCTGCATTAATAAGAAGATTTGCAAAAACGCTGTGAACGTGTTCCCGTCCTGAGTCCTTATTGAACCCGAACTGGTCGTCCGGAGTAGTGCATTGAAGTGCAATTTCATCAAAAATAAGGGATTCAAATAGCTTACAAAAAGTAGTTGAAATAGTGATCGGACGATATGAAGGGCACTGATCAGCTGGTTTACCTTTTTGAGAATAGGATGGACTAATCCAACACCAAAGCTGCCTGGAACGATGCCAGTAACGAAAATCATTTGAAATAGCAGAAAAAGGTGCTCTAGGAGAAGATTGCTAGCAAAGCTTAAATGGGTACCAGATATACCATTGATGCCCTTAGATTTCTCTCTTTTTTTTTAACTTAACAATTTTGGAACGCATCAAGGACGGAGTAACCAGGACACCAATATCCGTAACTGCAAACTGAAGCTCCTCATCGAGAGCCTGGCAAAAGGTGTTGTCTTGGTAGGAATTAGGGGCTGAAAATTGGTCTCTGAAGTAGTCGCACTAGTCTTTTTCTGGCATGCAGGGTGGGTCATTGGAAGATTTGTTTACGCTAAGCGCAAGAATCTTCTTATCCATGGGATACCCAACAAGGAAAATGAAAACATTGAAGAAACTGTTAATGATTTTTTATCAGAAATGTCGATACGGAACTACAGGGATATTAAGTTTACGGCCATCTATAGACTTAGAAGTAAAGCTAAACGTCCCATCAGACAAAACTCGCGCCCGGCATCGGACCCTATTCTTGTATCTGTTTTAAATCTTCGACATAAGGATAATATTATGGCTAGTGTTGGTAATCTAAGAAATACGGGAAAAAGCGTCAGTATTGACCTTCCATTCGAATTGGCTAAACGTCGGAAAGAGCTTCTGAGTACGGCTTATAATTTAAGAAATTGTAAAGTTCCCTCCGATAAAGTGTTTCACACCAAGGTGGTTCAAAAAGGGACTAGATTATGGCTAGAATCCAAAAAGACTCCTAGTTCCAATTGGATCAAGGTTGATGACGCATGCTACGACCCGTTTACCCTAGTTTCCCCCTCGGCCAATACTGATTTTGATTCTGACGCATGATCATTAACGAGTGCTTGCTTCCACTCTATATATTATATATCAAAAAAATGTGCTGTTCTTTATTGTTGTTTGTCTTATTGTATTTTTCCCTTTTATTTTTTCATTCTTTTCCCTCAGTGTTTACACCTTCCTGTGCTATTTTACTTGTCATTTTTTTTGTTTCAGATCAAAATAATCAAGTTCGTGTCTTAGCCTTTTTACTTGGGAATGTTAAGCAGTTGACGTCGCTGGTGTTCACGCGACTACAACATGACTCTCGATCACCTGTATCGGTAAGTAATTATGGTTACTTTTGATTCTCCTTTGGGGATTAACGTCAACATAACATTAGAGAGATTAAATGATAAATGAAATTAAGAGAGTTAATTTTAATGAAATTATAAATAATCCGGTTGGTAAAGCCCCCAATACGAGTTTTGATGAAAGTTTTGTGAATATTATTGATAGCGTGTTTGTGGAGGAGCTGAGATTTTGGGGCTCCGGAGCTCGGTGGGGCGATGTTGTTCCGGTTGTGCATCTTAACATTCAGGGCCTAAAGTCTTCATTCGACGATATTCAATTACTATGCAGGGATTCGTGCCCAGCAATTATCAGTCTCTGTGAAACATTTTTGAATGAGAATAATCAGGTACTTTTGGATATCCCCGGTTAAATGTCGATTTTTCTTAACCGTAAGATGGGCAAAAAAGGTGGACTCGGATTTAACATCCAAAATAATTTTCAGGCTGTACTAAGACATGATTTATGCATAAATAATGAAAACATATTTGAGTCACTTTTTATTGAAATCCCAATTAACGCTAAGAAAAGGGTAATAATTGGCGAAGTATATCGTTCTCCAAGCGGATCTGTGACTGAATTTCTTGAAACATTAGATGACGTTCTTAGGAAAGTTCTTGCTGAAAAATATGAAGTTATATTGATGGGTGACTTTAACCTTGACCTTACGAAATCGTCGTCTAGGCAAGCTTCTAATCTCTTGTCTTAGAATGACATATTTGGCCGGTTTTATGACACAGTTAAGGAAAAATTCACGTCTTATTGTTTAAAAGCTCCTTTAAAAAATCCTCGATCAAAAAGATCAACACCTGTAGCTCCATGGTTAACATCTGGAGTCCTAAAATCAATAAACCGTAATTTTGTACCGTAATTTTCTGAAATCAATTATTCGCAGAGCTAAAACAGTTTATTTTACAAAAAGATTTGTTGATTGCGGTAAAAATATAAAAAAGACGTGGGACTTGATTAAGGAAGTTAGTCGGCCGTCCATGAAACCAGAAGGTCTCCCTAAGTCTCTCATTGTAGACGATCAACTTGTAACAGAAAAAGGCCAAATTCAACATCATATGAATAAATTCTTTGCGGAGATAGGGAAAAAAACTGCTAATAGCGCTTCTTATTCCTCTTTGTCACAGTCTTGGAAGCAGTTCTTAGGTCCCTCGTGCTTGAAATCAATGGGTCTTGGGGAGGTTACGGTGCAGGAAATTAGAAATATTGTTCTGTCTTTAAAGAATTCTTCAGCAGGTTTCGACCAATTTTCTGCTAAAGTAATTAAACATATTCTTCCATCAATTATCATCCCAATTTACCACTTGATAATAGGTCATTTGAACTAGGAGTATTTCCCCAACGTCTTAAACTTGCTCGTGTTATAGCTCTCTTTAAAGGAGGTGACAGAAAGGATCCTGGGAACTACAGACCAATCTCTCTTCTGTCAGTGTTCTCAAGATATTTGAAAGAGCAATGCTCAAACGTCTGGTGAGATTTCTTGAAGCTAATTTTTTTTTCCATCAGCATCAGTTTGGGTTTCGCGCAAAGTATTCTACAGAAAATGCTTGTAATAGACTTCTTCAGTTTATACGACGATCTATAGATTCTAATCTTATTCCTGCAGCCATTTTTCTTGATGTAAAGAAAGCTTTTGACAGCATTACACATAATATTCTCATTGGTAAACTTTGTCATTTTGGTGTCCGTGGAGAAGCATTGTCTTGGTTCTCGTCATATCTAACTGACAGATCTATCGCCACAGAAGTTACAGACGAAAAAGTTCCAATTGAATACGGAGTACCCCAAGGTTCTATTCTTGGGCCAACCCTCTTCCTCATATATGTGAACGATCTCTACCGACTTTTTACACCCCAATTAACAATGTTTGCTGTGGATTGTGTCACAAATCTTACTCTGAGAGTACGTTGGTGTTCACACCTAATAGTCAAAAAGAATTAATAGCATTTGCAGATGACACTACTTTAGGTGCTGCAGCTCTGGATGAATCATCCCTTATTCTAAAGCTTCAAGCAATGACTGAGAAAATACTCTTTTGGTTTGACATAAATCAATTAACTTTAAATGTAAAAAAGTCCTACCTTCTTATTTTTTCTCGTAAAGGTGTGAGCTGCCCCACAATTACTGAGCTTCATACACCAAGAGGCTCCATAAGTCGTCCCCCGGATCGATATGTGCGATTCCTGGGAGTTCTTTTGGATGAAAATTTATCATTTAAGTGGCATGTTCAAATAATAAGAGTGAAAATTTCCCGTGGACTTGGGATCATCCGAAAATTAAAGCGTTTATTCCCTTTCCCTATCCCCCGTCTTTTATACTTTTCTCTGATTTACCCTTATATATGTTACGGTTCGTCTGTGTGGATGTCCACATTTCCCTCGATACTTGCTCCTATTCACAATCTTTATGAGAAAGCGGCAAGAATTATCCAGTCGGCTACACACACTCCTCTTAACCTCCTCAAAATTGAAGATATTTATGTTTCATCTCTATCTTCGTTAGCATATCAATATTTCCAGGGAGATCTCCCATTTTGTTTTTCGGGACTGCTTAAACTAGTAGGGGAAGTAAATTTATATATCGTTCGTAACCGGGAGGATGTGATGATTCCAGCTAGTTCCTTGGTTCGTTCAGACTTCGGCCTGGCTGTGACTGTGGGACGTGCTTGGAACTTGGTTCCCGCTGAGATCCGGCAGTCACGAACACTTGGCTCCTTTAAGAGACAGATGAAAAGTTTCTTATTAAAGGCTTTTTATTAAATGTTTCTTATGGTTTATTTTTTTTTCTTTTTTTGGGTTGTTGTTTTGTTGGTGTTGTATCCTCGATGACGCGAGAATTTTAATTTGTATTTTCTTATCGGGTGATGTGAGGGTCGCTGTTTCGCGGGGACTGCCGGTGAGTTGATTTCTTTTCTTACATATTTATATTTAGATGTTGTTTAGTATGTCTATGACAAGTTTTTATGATTCTTTATTTATTGTGTGCTGTTTCCCAAATAACGGGCCATTGAGCCCTTTGTGATATTGTTTATGTTATTTTATGAAAATAAATAGAACTTGAACTTGAAGCTCAAAGACGCCATAAAGCAGGAGGCGAATTATCGACAATCTTGTTGGTACGGGCAATTTCGTTAGCCTTATGCTGTGCGATGGCTTTGGAAAACTTACGTTTCGTGTAAATACGAACAGCGTTGACTACTCTGGAGCACGGCTTCCCACAATCTGCCCATAATTGTAGCCAGAATTTTGCTGAATCACATGCGGCCAGGAGATTAGGATTATTCCACCAGTTACGCACTTCCGTGCCGAGGCGAATTTTGCTGACAGGAACTGCAGATAGCATGCATTATGTCAGAACAGTTGATGTTTAGTAGGATAGTTTTTTCCGAGTCTATTGTCATGTTCGGATAAGCGAGAAGTGCGAAAGGAATTCGGATCTTCAACAATATGTAGTCACATGAGCTCTGGTAGGAATCAATGTTAGCAGCTTCCCAGTTGAGGCTGAACAACCATTTAGGTGGGGAATTTGTGGGTGAAGTTTGCTGCAAGGGCTTTATTTGAAAAGAATTACAGATCGGCATGTGGTCGGATATGGAGTAATCAAGAAGAACTGTTGTATTAGAGGTGGGTTTAATCATAGAAGAACAATAGAAATAGTCCAACTGAGACACGGAGCCAGATTGATGGATGTACGTAAAATCGCGATCATTTCCAACATAGGTGAGACTTGAACAAGCATGGAGTAAGATCTGAGATCTATTGTTTTCAGGGTCAGACAGTTCACAGTCAAAGTCACCAAACAGGAGACAACTTAGGCCTTCATCTTCATATTTTGATACTAGCTTGGCAATAGATATACATGTGAGAGAGAAATTCCTCTCAGATATATCATTATGGTAGTTAGAAGGAAAACAAACTACAAATATGACCACATTCGAAACTTCAACCGCAAGGAAACGGTCAGACTTAGCAACTAGATTACCAAGTAGCTCTTTGAGTATCATCAGGGCCAAACCACCTGAAGGCCTTCCGCGAGTGGACTTAAAAGGGTGGAAAAAACAGATTAAGAGAATATTTGAACTCCAACAGTTG
This sequence comes from Artemia franciscana, assembly GCF_032884065.1. NCBI lineage: Eukaryota > Metazoa > Arthropoda > Branchiopoda > Anostraca > Artemiidae > Artemia > Artemia franciscana. Next base: position 6,970,026 of record NC_088869.1, on the reverse strand, counting down.
ACGACTATCGCTTGACGAGAAGTGTTCCTGGAGACCCAGCACGTCAGACAGCAAGCAAAGTTCAGACAGTAGGCGATGTTTCAGTAGAATTTTCCCAATTGATGTTCCACGACACAATTTTTAATGTTTCCTCAGGCATTGGAATTCTTTAGAAGACAGAGCGACAGGACATTTTAAACTGTAACGTGGGTGGCCAGAGGAGTTGCAAAGAGCACACTTAAGTGCCTTGGTACAAGGATTACCTTTGGTTGTGAAGTGGCCAGCCTCACCGCACCTGGAACATTTTCGGGTACCTGAGCACGCAGACGTAAGATGACCATATGACTGGCAAGAGAAGCATTGGGGTGGCAAGCGTTGAAATATACTAATGGGGAGTCTTTTGTACCCTATGATGTGTGGAAAGCGAATAGAAGACTCAAAAAGAAGCTTAAACAAACGGGTGTTTCAGATTTGAGTTGCTTTCAAACAGTTGGCAATCAGATCACATAGGCTATTTTCGTTCAGGTCTTCAGGAACATAACGGATAATACCGAAAAAGGAGGGGCATTGGAGTTTAGGCTTGGCTTCAGGGTTATTCCCGGTTATGCGTGACATAATAGATTCAGCACCACTTTTATCCCTCTGACTACTTTCCAGGCGTCTCTACTGGGGCGAAGATTGATTATATTCCCACTAGCTTCTCCACATACATGCTCCAGATAAGCTTTACGGGAGTCACGCTTTTTAAGGTCTAAGGAGGGCTTCTTGAGAATAACTGCATAGGAAGGCTTGACTGGTGGAGTGACTAATTGATTTATGGATGTAGCAAGTTTCTCAGCTGCACGGGCTTTTTTCTCACTTTCAATAAAGTCCTTCAAATTATTGGAGATTTCTGTCACTTTTTGAGCAACAATAGCACTCAATCCACCAGGCGTAGTTGGGACCTCCATAGGATCAAAAATTACGAATTTCGGTAATTTGATCTCGTTAGTCTCACATAACTGGATCAGTTTCAGCATATCTAACACATTATTGGCAATCTTTTGGCGAGCAACGTTACGACTCGAAGTATTTAAATAGTGCCAAAGTGTATCCTTAGCTTTGATAATCATATCCTTGTCATAAAATCCCACTGCCTTTTCGCAAATTTCATCAGTCTTATTTGCTTGGAGTGCTCGCGATAAATAATTTAGCAAAGCATTATGCACAAGTCTTTCTTTCTCACTCGACATTATGCTAATTTAGAAGTCAAGACACATTCAATAGGAAAAAATAACTGGTTTCCTTTTGCACGCCACAAGAGCCCATTAGCAACTAAAATATAATTGATACATGAAATGAAATTAAATGAAAATACATGAATGAAAAGGCAAGACAAGCCAAAGAATCAGCAAGCCATGGAGACACACAAACTGAATATTGCCATACCAAAGAAATAATAGGAAAGTCAAGTACCCAAGAATGCCTGGTGAAAGATGAAAACAGAAGGCTCCTGACAGATGCAAAAGAACAAAAAGAATGGTGGGCAAAGCCCTACTTCATTGCCCACACCAGTGGTCCCATTGGATATACCAGACCAACCTCTCTTCAGTCTTCACATCAGTGATGAAAACCCAATAGCTGATGTTTTACTCTCAGTAGCTAAAAAACTTAAGAATGGAAAGGACCCTGGTAGAGACTGCATTTCAACTGAAATGATTAAGTTCAGTCTGCATTGAACCCTGGCCGTCATTCTTCTTGCTCCTCTGGCAGACCAAAAAGTTCCCTGAAGACTGGAGAACAGGAGCCTTAGTCAAACTCTTCAAGAAAGGGGAGGCAAAAGAATGCAACAACTTTAGAGGAATCAATCTTCTCTCGATCCCTGCAAAGCTCTTCATGACAATAGTATAAGGAAGACTCCATGAAGACTTCACTTACGTGAACATGGATTTTGGCGAAAAAGATCTTGCACCAACTTTATTTTTACTTTATGCACCATGCTGGAAGAATCTAACAAATGGAGGCAGCACTTGTATATACTCTTCACGGACTTTGAAAAGGCATTTAATTCAGTAGATTGTCAAATGCTGTAAAGAGTACTATGGTTTTACAGCATTCCAAGAAAGTAATCCATATAATAGTTGCTATGTATGAAGAGACAGAATGTTGTATCAAAACATTGGATGGCAAAACAAGCTGCTTCAAGGTGACATCTGGCGTCAGGCAAGACTGTGTCCTGTCACCTCTCCTCTTCGTCCTAGTTGTAAACTACATCTTTAGACAGATAAATGGGCATGAAATCCGAATTGCAAAAAAACTTCTTCAGGGTGTCAACTTCGCCAATGATGTTGGGTTCATAGAATCCAACAAGCAGAAGCTTCAGGAATTCCTTAACAAACTCGCAGAGGAAGCTGAACAATTCGAACTACATGTCAACACCCAAAGATTAAAGCAATATCAATCAATAGTTCAAAGATGGGAATCCCACTAGGAGGAGAGAACATAAAACGTGATAGACTTCAAATACTTAGGGAGTGAAGTTACTTCCAATGGCAAATCTGAAAAAGAATTGTACACCAGGATAGTCTCGGCCAATGCATCATTTCAGAGACTTCTGCCAGTCTGGAAATCCTCCATATACTTGCTGAAGTTGAAACTCAGGTTGTTCCAGAGCAGTGTACTGTCTGTCCTGAGTTAAGTTATGGAATGCCTAAAGAAAACTACAGAACAGGAGAAATGTCTTACCGCCTTTAAGAATAACTGTCTTTGCTGAATCCTTAGAATCATTGGAGAGACCATGTCAGCAACATAAAGATCTGTACCCACACAGTCCAGCCAGATATCACAACCATTGTACAACGATGTAGAAGGCAATACCTTGGACACAGACTTCCAAAAGTGCTCCTCCAATGGCAATCAGAAGGCACCTGTTGCAGAGGAAGATCAAAGAACACACTCGGTAGGACATGGAACATGACAGAGAAGCCCTCCAGACAAGTCTCATTCCAGAGTGGGAAGACATGTATGCAGGAGCTCACATGTGGGAAGATTGGAGGCTACTCACTGAAAGCCTGTGTGCCTCTAGAGGCACTGGAGGAACTGAAGTCTAAGGTATGGTCTTCTGCAAAACCAATAAGGATATCATGCAAGTAGAGGGAAGGAGGCAACTTTTGGTCTATTCCTAAAGGGACTAAGTACAAGATTTTTATGAATCAAGGAGTTATTGTAACAAGTTTGTAATTTCAAATTTAATCTAGCATAGTGGCATGGTTTTGAACACAAATCTTTAATTTTAGGAATGTTCATTCTTGTTTTGTTTCTAATTTCTGCTATAGCATTCTTCCCAATAATTCTTATTATAAATGTGTTCTTCTTCTATAATTCTCCTATAAAAGGGGCTTTCCCTTTGGTTTTTTAGCACTTTGCTCAAGCTTGACAGTGTTACCTTAATGGGAAAAAGACATATTAAAGAAGCCACTTAATAAAAATTTCACACTTGAATCAGATGTATCAATTTGGTACATATAGCTTCTAGCTTTAATAAACAAAAATTTTTGGAATACAACAGAGTAGACCTAGGCTCTGAAATTTGTGTGTAGTTCACAACAAGATATATACTCTGCTGTTAGCACCCAAAAACAGAAACTTAGTGTAGTCTATCCTGGTGTTAGGGTGGGGGTTGGGGGGTTGGTTAGGTGACATTAAACTAAGTTTAAAGCAACTCTGAAAATCGACTAAACTGCATTTACTTGATTAGAATAAAGAAACCCTTTTGTTGCAATATTAAATAGTCTAGTTTAGAAGGGGAATGATTTGTAAAATTCTAGTTAATGGGCTTTGTGCTATGTTGGAAAGTGGTTGAATTAGTAGAATAAAACTGTCGAAAATAGACATAGAGCCTAAGTTATACCTCAAAGCTGTTTTTAATATCTTTTTCTAGTTCCTCCCATTTTTGAGGCCTAGAAAGTTGAATTGAAGACAAATTAGTCAATTACCTATCTTTGGGGAAAAATACATTTTCCTTAACTTTGATTTAAGTCTACTTCTCTTTGACTCTAGATTTTCTTTGGTTTACGTAGGATTTAGAACCATGTTAAGACTTAGTGTTTGTTACATATAACCAAGAGCTTTCTTTCTGATTGTTGACTTTGCTTTTTGCTTGAAGGATTTGCATCCTACTGATGCAAGTGAGGCATACCCAAGGGTAGTATCTTGGGATATTTACTTTTCCTTATTTACATAAATGAGATAGCCCTCTGTGTCCCTTTGCCAACAATAATATGATACCCACAGCCATCGAAAAACACAAAGATCAAAGCCCAGCCTCTATAATCTAAAAAAAAAATAGATGGCCAAATTAAACACTTAAAAACAACTTTCTACTACCCAGCTTTTTCATCTCATTTTACACAAGTTGTACCTAACTTTATTTTCCAATATAGATGCCTGCAGCAGGGAAGATCAGGCATGACCAAGAAACAGGGCTGGCATGAACGGTCTAGTTCTTTTTATTCCTAAGAAAAGCACCATGAATGCTAAACTAGCTTCTTTCAGCTTTCACTATGTTATTCTTTTAACACTTGATATGGTGTTTTCCTAATTAGTTTTTTTTTGAATATATCAACAAGAAATCAAACAAAATTGGCTTGGTTTATGGGAAGTGCAATTAGAGCTCTACCTGCTCACTCTAGGTCTCTTCAGCATAAGGTAATGATGCAAATAAATAAAAACTAAAAATTTGTAAAAAAAAAGAGAAAGAAAAACAGCATGAAAACCAATAGTAAAATTACATAAGCATCAATCAACACAAACAAAACATATCCTTTCTTCAGACTTGTCCTCTCTGTTTGGAGAAGACAAAATGCTTACTATTTTTTTTCTTTTTTTTTCAAACTTAGCAATGACAACAAAAAAAATGAGCATTTTTAAAAAGTAAACTCAAAGAGGTATTTTTGAAAATCTAGAGAAGGAAAAAAACTTAGGGAACATAGCTCCCCCTCCCCTCATTGATGCTACTAATCTTGTCTTGTACTATCAAAAATAATAAGAAACAAGGTGTCACCTTTAGGACTCAAAATAGAATAGATAAAACTCTAGTTTAGGGGCTTTTTGCAATCTGGGAAAGTAGCTGAGTTAGGCAAATCAAACAACCAGGGGTGCGTCCTGGGCTGATCCTGATCTCCAGAGAAGACATTATGAAGCATCTAACTTCACTCCTTCCCCCTCCAGAGAGTACTAACTTTTCATGACTTTTAACAATCTTTTACCTTAAATTTGCTTTAAATCACATTGTCCAACAACTAAGGCAAATCTTGTGATGGTGCTGGTGAGCAATGTCAATGATTCGAATTGGCTGTGTCCCACTTTGTGCTATAAAAGTGAAACCTAGCAAAATATATCTTCTGCTCAAATAAGGAGTAAAAAAATTGAGCCTTATTGCTTTGCTCATTCCTGCCAAAACAACAGGAATTGCATGTTCACAAACTAGATCAATGAAAAGTACATTGAAAACTCTAAATTAAGGTGAAATTCTTTGTCAGAATTCAAAGGTTTAAACCTGCAATGTATACAGTCTTCTAAGCCCTAAAAATAAGAAACAGGTAAAGATAGTAGCTCAATAACATCTTCCCAGAGGATGTTTTAAGACCTTGATTTATTCATGAAAACTTTGATCACCTAACTCAAATAGATGCTTAAAAGATAGAAAGAAGTCCATAAACTAAATTTGAAAAAGTGACTGGTTTAGACAAACTGACCACTTAATAGACTATACAAAATTTTTTAATCATGGCTCTAACTAAAATGAGAGCACTAGTTGTGCAGGAATGATCCACAGCATGTCAAATTACTATGACCACAAGCGGGAGGTTAGGATCAGAGGGGCAGCAATATTCCAACAATTCAATAAGAATTATATGGGTTTCTTCTATTTCCCCTTCCTTTGAACTAATTCTGTATTTATCTGGAGGCTCAATGAAAGCCAAGATGTTTTGGCATTAAAGAGAATCATTTGAAACATCTGCCCTCTCCATGACTACAACACACTACTATAAAGGTTTTAAAACCCTGCTATCAAGGTTTCAAGCTCTTATCTACAAATATTTGAAATTTTTTGCAAAGAATAATCATGGATAAAACAACAGCAAGCAAAACAATAGGTTCCTATGATGACAGTGAAATTTGCTTAAAGCTTAACAATATTTTGGCTCTATATCCAAGAGCAATCTACATATAAAAATGAAGTAAAACTTAAACAACATTGGATCTCCAAAACTAAAATTGGAAAATTAAAACAGTCCCAATTTGTTTATTTTTATGATGGGAAGGCAGTGTGGTCTTAACTGCTATTTAAAGATCATGGATAGGAGTTTTTTGTTATCTTTTTTGTGTTTTTTCCTTGGGGATGATTGCATCAAACCAAAGGTCTTAGAAAATTAGGAAAGGGTTCATTTAAACAAAAATTTAAAATATGAATGCCCTTTTAAGTGACAATTAAATGAAAAAAAAAATTTCAGCTGAAAGTTGAAAAACTTTGAAAAATGCCTTAAACACAAGGGTCATTTAATTGGAATGATAGAAACTTTTCAAAACAACTTTAGTGGAAAGAGCAAGGCATAGAGGAGGGGGAAACACCCACATATATGGAATAATTTCTGACTTTTTTTTAATGTTGCTCCTTGATTTCAGTTGAAAAAACTTGCTTTTTTCATTTAATTTCTAATTTGTTTTCAAATAATGCTGAGAAATCTGGCTCCCTCTCCATGAAAAATTTTCTCCCCTCACAGGAAATTCCTACAACATAAAATATCCTGCTCCCCACAAGAAACGTCCAGTAGACAATTCCATTCCTACTGAAAATTCCTTATGAATGATTCCACCTAAAGCACAAGATCCTTCTAAATATCAAATTTCATTAATATCTAGTTACCCTTTTGTAAGTTACAAATACCTCAATTTTCAAAATTACCCACCCCCCCAATTCCACCAAAGAGAGCACATCCGGTCCAGTTATGTCAGTCCTGTATCTTAGACAGGTTTCTATTCTTTCCATCCAGTTTCATCCTGATCTCACCGCTTTAAGTATTTTGTAAGATTTCTGGTCCCCCAACTGCCCCCCCCCCCAATTACGCTTGATACAGTTGAGATTTAAAATAAGAGATCTGAGTTATGAGGTCCTTCTAAATATGAAGTTTCATGAAGATCCAATCACTCCTTTGTAAGTTAAAAATACATAATTTTTTCTTATTTTTCAGAATTAACCCCCCCCCCCAATAGAGCGGATCCATTCCAATTATGTAAATCATGTATGTAAGACTTCTGCTTATTTTTCCCACCAAGTTTCATCCTGATCCCTCCACTCTAAGTGTTTTCCAAGTTTTAGGTTTCCCCCTCCCAACTCCCCCCCCCCAATCTCACCAGATCCGGTCGGTATTTAAAATAAGAGCTCTGAGACATGATATCCTTCTAAATATTAAATTTCATTGAAATCCAATCACCCATTTGTAAGTTAAAAATACCTCATTTTTTCTAATTTTTCAGAAATAACCGCACCCCCCCCCCAACTACCCCAAAGAGAGATGATCCGTTTCGTTTATGTCAATCATGTATCTAGGACTTGTGTTTATTTTCCCACCAAGTTTCATCCCAATCCCTCCACTCTTATTGTTTTCAAAGTTTTAGGTTTCCCCCTCCCAAATCCCCCCAATGTCACCAGATCCGGTCGGGACTTAAAATAAGAGCTCTAAGACACGATATCCTTCTATACATCAGATTTCATTGAGATCCAGTCACCTGTTTGTAAGTTAAAAATACCTCATTTTTTTCTAATTTTTCAGAATTACCCCCCCCCCAACTACCCCAAAGAGAGTGGATCTGTTCTGATTATATCAATCATGTATCTAAACTTGTGCTTATTTTTCCCATCAGAATTTCATCCTGATCCTTCACTCTAAGTGTTTTCCAAGATTTTAGGTTTCCCCCTCCAACTTCCCCCAATGTCATCAGATCCAGTCAGGATTTAAAATAAGAGCTCTGAGACACACTATCATTCCAAGCATCAAATTTCATTAAGATCCCATCACCCGCTCATAGGTTAAAAATGCTTCATTTTTTCTATTATTTCCAAATTAACCAGCCCCACACTCCCCCCCCCCCCCAGATGGTCAAATTGGGAAAACAACTATTTCTAATTTAATCTGGTCTGGTCCCTGATATGCTTTGTAACCTTCATCATCCTAGCTTACCTGGAAGTGCCTAAAATAGCAAAACCAGGACTGACAGACTGACCGACAGAATTTGTGATTGCTATATGTCACTTGGTTAATACCAAGTGCCATAAAAAAAGTTGAATAATGATTCTATTTTCTAATTGTTTTTCAAATCATGCCAGAAATCTACCCTCCCACAGGAAATTTTTCCTAGACACCAAGTGGTTCCCATGGACAATTCTTATAGAGAATTTCTGCTGCAGAGAATTCTCCAATGAAGATTTCTCTTGCAAAAATCCCCCCCCCCCAAAGAAAACTCCTCTAGACAATTAAAACCCTGGTGAATCTTCCCAAGAATATCTCCACATGGAAAATTCAGTCACCAAAAAGAAAATAAGACAAATAAAAAGAAGTTTATATAGGAATTCTGATAATTCCCTTAGGTGTAAATTTACCCCTGGAAAGTTTACCACAAGAAACTTCCATCCCATGGAATATTCCATATGCTTTTTAAAACCAGAATATAATTTGCACTTTACTGAAAAACATTCTTTTAAATGTTTTCACTTTTATAACTTCAAGAAATGAAAAATTAATTAAGATTTTAAGGAATTAATATCAGCATATGTATATTAAACTGACAATGTATATTGATTTGAATTTTTCTCAGTAAAGTGCAAATTATATTCTGGTTTTTAGAAGGCATTGAGATTTTAAACCCTAGTCATGTTAATTTCTACTTGTTTTGAGTTTTTTACTTGGTTATTTGTTGTAATTTCTGTTTGTTTTGGGTTTCATTTATTTATTAATTTGTGGTAGTTATATGTTATATGCTCTTATTTTGTTCATTTTTAGTTTAATTGAGTACTTCATTTTTTTAAAAATGTATTTTGTGGAAATTTTATTTTGAAATTAATTACATATAAAAACCATTTTTAAATTTTTGTTGATGGGTCCAAAATGAATGAGAAGGTGGCAAGTGGAGCTTTTCTCCCACACCTTAATGTTGAAATGAGTGGGAGAATGTATGATAATGTTTCTATAATGTCTGCAGAGTTAAATGCCATAATCATGGCATTAGAGCACCTTATGAATAATCAACCCTTGATTGCTAATTTATAAAAAAAAATTATAGTATACTCTGACTCTTTGTCAGGCCTAGTCAAGCCAAGAGTATTCAGCTCCTCACTGTAAGATGGATACAAACACAATATATTGTCTTGGCATTACTGATATTCTTCAGTCAAGAGGCACAAGAACATACCTTCAGTATGTTCCAAGCCACTCAAGTATAACCAGTAACCATCAAGCAGATGAAATTGTAAAAAATGCTCTAAATATAGCCTAGACCAGCCAAGTGGGAGACCAATTGCCATTAGAGACATATACTGCTGGAGACTATCAGAGGTAATGTTAATTAAGAATAGACCAAATTTATCTCCTTTCCCTAATAAGCACCTTTCTATAATTTATCATAGAATTTGATCAGGCTCAAATGGGCTAAATTATTAGGTCTTTGTGTATCAATTTCCTAATTCAAGTGGCTCAATTCCCTCTTTTCCTTTTTGCAGACATTGTAGGCTAATATAAAAAAAAAATTAACAATTCACCATTGCCTATTTGAATGTAATATGCTGATGTCTGCACAGTATACCCAGTAATGTAAACTGTTTTAAAGTGCTTCAAACCACAAAATCTCTCTATAAGCTTAGATTCTATCTGACCAGACCTGTACACAGAACTCAATGTAGGCCTGTATCCTCTGATATTTAAACTCCTAGAATTAAAATATTTACTCAAGATATCTAAGGAGTTTCAAGCTAAATAAGGAGCAACCATTGCAGTAGCTTATTCCAACTCTCAAAGTGAGTCTAAAGGAAAAGGGCTGAATAGTCTTGACTGAAAAGCACAAGCTTGCTGAAATCGAAGAAGAAACCAGTGAGGTATAAACCGTTTTCTGATTATTTTTTTGGGGAGGGGATGTTGCTTTATTTGTTGGGGGGGGGGGTAGTAGCCTAACAGGTTTAGTGCCATAGGCTGTTTTTTATTAGGCTAGCCTACTAAAACATTCAGGAATGACTCCAGAACCTGAGAAGGCTATTAAAACTTGGGAGGTTTTGTCAAGATGAATTTGACCAAACATGAAACAAAACATAGCCAAGTTATTCCTAAGCATACCTGTCCTTGAAATACAGTTGATAGCAGAGTATTTGCAAAAGGCATTTGTTCATCAGGAGCAAAACCTGAGAATGGATTTTCAGGTGAACTTCTGTAATTTTGCTGTCCATAGTAATAAGGCAGTCTTGCCATTGCGCCTATGATGTATCCTACACACTTTTTGATGCGTTTATATAGGCACGTGCAATGTAGTAATCAAAAGTGATGATGATGATCGAAATTTCAAATCTTCAATGTTGAATCTAGATGGCAAAACTGACAGAATGAAAAGGTTAACAAGAAACTATTTTCAAAATAAGTTAAGAAGTGTCACAGATTTTCCCCTAAAATATCAAAAAGACCCATCGGTCATTCTGGGTGGTTTTGAGAAATATTGTATCATTTAATCTTGTTTTCAGCATTTTGACTTTCAAAACTGTTACTTAGAGCCTTAAGAAGTGGAGAACTCAGTAGCGGTTTTATGTCTCATAATGTTGGGATTCCAGAAAGATATCAAGTTGTTACTAGAGGCAGACTTCGCAGCTCAGCAAGAGAGATGGATCTTCAAGAAAATTGCTGACTACTTCTGAAGTTTCAACACTTTATAAAAGTTGTCCTTAAAACGGTAAGATGAAGGGTTGACAAGCAAAAGAAGGGGAGGGTCCTTTCGCATGAGCCGTAGGGGTACCTGTCGGTTTTTTTTTATTCTTAAATTGTGGGGAAAAGGTAGCAGGACATTACACTTCCCTTGTTTTGTCCTTTCGAAGAATCCAAAGATATTTCCTTCGCCCCTCCTTTGGAAGAATAAATCGATGCATAGAAAAGAGTTAGCCAACTTTAAAACTACAATGACCCAGAAAAATGGAGTCCAAGTGCTTTCTGCTGAAGAAGAAGAGCTCGAGTTCTTTTGACAGTTGTGGATCTTGCTTCCCAAAAAACTCGTCTGAATTAAAAGAATTTTTTGCCCAAGTAAAAAGCAGCAATAGGCGTGAGCAGCAACAGGCTCGGAATCCCTTGAACTTAAAAAATAATATTGCTATAGTTGCGTATAAAATGGTTTAAATGGGAAACCAATACCCTAAATCCTTCCTTTGTAACGCCAGTGATATTTATCAGCGTTTACTTGAAAGCACACAATATTTCACAAATATCGCAGTACGGCTCATTGAGACTTCTGAATGAATAAATTAGGCTGCTAGCAATATAGATAACTTAGAGCGTTATAAAGATCTTGAATCCAACTCAGTCCTACGTTTAGGTACCCTGCCAAAAAGACATGGTCCTTGTTACTGCCTTACAATACTTAGAAAATATGATTGCAGAAGATTTTGTGCCTTTCCCTCAAATGGTTAAGAGCTTGTCACTATTTAATTCTGTCGTATTACCTGCGTGAACCTGTTAGCAAAACAAATGATTTTTCTGAAGGATTTGAGAGTCAAGTGTACAAGAAAAGGCTTAAAAATTAGTCTTAAGGAGATTAAGTCGCTTAAGTTACGGATAAATGAAGGTGAAGATATTGGGTAAAGAATAAATAGATCACATGGATAACTTCACTTACCTGGATAGTTTTTTTTTAATAAAAATGGTGAAGGCAATGGAGACGTTAAAAGTAGAATAGCCATGGCTCAGTATGTTTTTTCACAGTTGAAAATATATGTGAACCGAGATTAGAATATTAGAATCTATAGTGATGACAGTGGTCGGGTATGATTCTGAAACGTGGGCACTTCGGAAGACGGAGGATTTGTTAGATGTATTCCAGATGAATTGTCTACAGACTGATTGGGGTATTCGTTTGACTGATCATATTTCAAACAATAAGTTTGTCTCAAGATTGTCCTTTTCTGTCATTTATCTAGGGCCAAACAAAAAATGGAACGTCCCTGAATGTGGTGATGAGATCGTAATAAAGAATTTAAATGAAATTGGAATCTCTTGGGAGGATTTAAAGAGGGCATAGGTGACATAGAAGGAGGAGTGTGCACTGCTATGTAGGCCTCATGTGGCTTGGTTCTGCAGTGAGTTGTTAGTAGCAAAATACCCTTGACCCTCTAAGACACCGACGAGTTGAGGAAGAATGAAAACTTTGAAGACTGAAATAAAGAGACCTAAGATGTCTACGAGATATGAAAAGGGGACAATTCTCTATCTCTGATAATCCACAAACAAATAAGAGGAAATAACCTTATAGCATTTACTACTACTATTAACAAACTCACCACAGCACCCAGCCACCTGAGGCAAACAGAGCTGAGCACGCTCCTTTTCTATGCCAATCTATTCAAAGCCTACCTCGTTACACCTTCCCAGGAAGTTCCCATTTCCTTTAAATTTTTCTTCATGACATATTGCCACTCCAACCGCGGACGAGCTGCTTTCCATTCAGCCCTATACGGCTCGCTAAAAAGGATAATCATGATAATTGTTTATTTATTTATATATTCTCAAGAACGGCTCCATATTTTTTTGGGGAAAATTAGCATCCTGGGATATATTCTGGGGTAAAACAAAACGACAAAGATAGGTCAGAAGTTTCAGAAAATTCGTTAATAGCCTTAATTTTGGAAAAAAAAAGTTTATGTGAGTGACATCATTTTTATAAACGTCAGTATTGCAAGGACGTCACTTATATGAAAAAAATTTGAGATTTTCATGTATGGAGAAGTTTATATTAAATTACTTAAAGAGCAAAAACTGGTATTTGCATATATTTTGACAAGGGATTACATCAATTCAAACAGCTTAAGAAAGAAAACCTAAGGCTTAAAGCTTATTAAAAATTATTGTTAGAAATCGGACTTGCTGTAATAATCAAACATCTTTGAATAGACTTAGTATGAAAAGACATTAAATTGCATAAAGAGCAAAAAATTGGTAATTGCCTTCAAAAAGTAAAACCAATACTTTGAAGCACAGTAGAAATCGTTGTTAGAAAAATATCATTACCGAATTTATTTTCTTATAAGTACAATGTCTTTTTAAGAAATGAAACAAATGGGAAATTTTTTAAGTTCAGTTAGAGTCGCTGAAGTTGTTATGTAAACTGAAAAAATTTTTACGGTGCTTGAGCAGTAATTTTAATTTTTTAATTCAAACTAGAGAAATAACGGAAAATTATAAAAATTAGTTTATTTTTGTAAGGTAATATCAACTCGCTACGTCATTAAGCTTACAGGTTTCAACGTAACCAGTCGTATAATGTCAGTAGGAAGGCCCAAAATACAAAATTTTGCAATTATTACAAATAATTATTCTCTATTTGGCAAGGGATTACAACAATTCAGAAAACCTAAAAAAGAAAACCAAAAGTTTCAAGCTTAGTCCATATCATTTTTAAGAATTGGACTAGCTTCAATAATCAAATATCTTTGAACAGATACAGTATGAGAAAAATTTGACAATTTTTTATGTTCAGTTCAGAATCGCTGAAGTTATTACATAACTGCAAAAATATTCACGGTGCCTGAGCAAAAATTTTATGATTTAATTTGAACTAGAGAAATACCTGAAAATGTGCTTTTTTGTAAGATAAAACCAACTCGCTACATCATTAATATAACAAGGTTCAACGAAATCAGTTATATTAATGTCAGTAGGAAGGCCCAAAAAACGAAAGTTTGCAATTATCATAAATGATGATTCCCTATTTTGACAAGGGATTACAACAATTCAAAAACCTTAAAAAAAAACCAAAGTCTGAAGCTTAGCATATTTCGTTGTTAGAAATCGGACTAGCTTCAATTATCAAATATCTTCGAACAGATAATAAATTGCGTAAAGAGCAAAAAACTGGTAATTGCAAAATTATTTGTATATATTTTAACAAGGAATTACAACAATTCAAAAGAAAACCTTTTTCAACGCAACCAGTTATATAATGTCAGTAGGAAGGTAAAAAAATTGAAATTATTGCAAATGACGATTCTCTGCTTTGACAAGGGATTATAACAATTCAAAAACCTTAAAAAAGAAAACCAAAAGTTTAAAGCTTAGTAGATATCGCTGTTAGAAATGGGACAAGATCCAATAATTAGATATCTTTGAAAAGACATTAAATTGACTTACTTCACTTAAGTCCCGTCCGGCCTTTGTGGCTGTATTGGGGCTTCTTCTCTTCTTAACAAATGGTGGATGTGGTGACGGTAGTTCGATCTATCCGGCGCTAGACGAAGTAGCTGGGGGAGGTTATTGGCCTGGAAGTTGTCGGTCCATCTCTTACGAGGTCGGCCTCTGGGGCGCGTGCCGTGAACCCGTCCTTCGAATGTGATTTTTGGGAGCTGGTTGGCTGACATTCGCTGGATATGACAAGCCAGCGGAGTTGCTGGTTTCTGACCCGGTCGATGATGGCGCGGGGACAACGGAGTAGTTTTCGGAGGTCTTCATTTGAGACTCGGTCAATGTAGGTGATCCCTGCAATGCGTCTAAGGCATTTAGTTTCAAATGCGGAGATTCTTCGCTCATCGTCAGCCTTTACTGACCAAGTTTCGCTTGAGCATAAAGCAATTGGGATTATGAGGGAGTTGAAGAGTTGCACCTTCAGAGAAGTTGACAGAGTCTTGTTTTTCCAGATTGGCAAGAGGTTCTTGAAGCTGGCGCCCGCCAGGCCAAGTCTTCGTTTGATCGATCTCGAGCAGTCGTTATCAGATGTTAGGAGGCTCCCTAGGTAGACGAAGGAGTCAACATTTTCTACTGGCTCTCCTTTTATTGTTAGCTTCACGTTTCTTACAGCAGGGTCTCAAGACACCCGCATAACCTTGGTTTTGGCTGTGTTAACGACCATCCCTAAGACCTCTGTTGCCGACACTAGTTCGTCGGTGTCAGCTTGGAGTAGATGCTCTTGACTGTTGAATTTTCCGATGTCATCTGCTTATGCCAATTTATCGATAAGCTTCCCTCCAATTTCTGCACCGTCAACAGTCTCGGCAAATGATAGCGCTGCGTTGAGGAATAGGTCAAAGAGGTGGGGTGACAAGAGACAACCTTGAAGAACACCCGCCGATGTCAAAAACCCTTCTGTCAATCCCTCGGGCGTTTGGACTTGGCTGACGAAAGGTGAATACATGTCTCTTATCAGGATTACTATGTTTTCAGGGACTCCAAAGTGTAGCAGGATGTGCCATAATCCATCTCGCCATATCAAGTCAAAAGCCTGCTTGAAATCAATGAAGAGTAGTAGCAGCTCTTTCGCAAGCTCGATATACTTCACCATTATTTGCCGAGTGGAGAAAATCTGGTCTATGGTGGAGCGGTCTTTTCGAAAGCCTGCTTGGTATTCCCCTTAGATATGGTTTGTCAGAGATTTCATACGGTCAAGGAGTATTTTTGTAAGAATCTTCGCCGGTTGGCTAGTTAAACCTATTGGTCTGTAGTTGTTACAGTCGCCCATTTCCCCCTTTTTAAAAAGGGGGACGATGGTGGCTTTCACCCAAGATCTGGGGAAGTGGCCCGTTAACTTAACATTAAATTGCGAAAAGAGAAAAAAACTGGTAATTGCAAAAATATTTGTATCTTCCAGTGGCAATTTGATTGAGAAAATATTTCGAGAATGTATGTCTAAAAAAAGTTTCAATTTAATAAAGGATCGGGTTATTTTAGCTTCAATCAACAAAGAAGTCAGTAAAAGCGAAAATTGTCGATCGCCTCCCAGGAGAATAGAAATCGTATAAAAGTTACGATTCTGTAAAAGAAAAAGAAAAAGGAGGAGTTGAATTTATTCCATAATTCCTCGATTCAATTGGAATAATATATTTACCACCATACTACTTAAAAATAAAGGAAAATACGATAGTAATACTTTTACCTAACTTAGGCACTTCGGGATCCGCCTTATTATTACTGAATTATGTAACAACATAATTAAGGCGAATATAGTTACTGGGGAAAAATCAGGAGAAGAAGTTCACATATCTCGAGTTACAAATGACTGTAGTAAAGGTCAACTTGGATGTGCCCACATTAGCCATTACTATAATAATAATAATAATTTATTTATCACCCACTTCACAAAACAGAGATTAAGTGGAGTAAATACAAAAGAAAAACAGCAAAAGTAAAACAAGAAACAAATTTAATCACATACAGAAAAAAGACGGATAAGGCGATGAAAACATCCTAGCCTATAAAACGCTTCAATAGCTAGCTTGGCAGATAATTTTTCGAAAGCACCAGTAATATCTGCCGCACAATACTTTTTAACCAGTTTTTTATTCCGGTAAGAACGGGGTAGATATAAAAGAAATTTGCAATACTGGTAATAATTTATGCGAATACGTTTTAGATCACCAGTCAACATAAGTGGCCTAATACCAGAACAGAAGAGTACAGAATGATCACAAAAATTTGAGTAAAGCCGAGTTAGCGCTCTTCTCCTAGTATCCACGATTTGCTACAATCTTAGAGTAACGGAGCCTCAGCTTATCGCTAATGTCTTTAACAGCACGAGACCGGAGAACATTCATAGAATCGCAAACTGTTATACAAAGCCAACGAAACGATTTAACACGAGGAATACTAAAACCACCACAGTATAGTGATTCTGAACAATTATTACAGTTGAAAACAAGAAACTCGCACTTGTCAATATTTAGGTACAGGCCGATATCGCGGAAAGCAGAAGTAACTGACTTCCCTGAACGGGCAAGACCAGACTCAGTTTGACTAATCAGAAGAAGGTCATCCGCATAAGCCAGATATGAGATATCAGATGGTCCTAGTAGGCATGTAATCGATATTTTTAATAATAAATTTTCAATACAACCATTAAAAATACACGGCGAAAGAACTCCCTCTTGTCTTACACCGCAACGAACAGGGATATGACCAAAATATGACAAATAAATGATTATCTAATGACTCAAGGCGAAGGTAAGAATGGGAGTACCAAAAACGAAGCACGTGAATTACTATACATAAGTCGAAAGGCCATATTTTGAATTTGTTGGCGTCGACCTTAGTTCTTCTGTTTCTAATCATGGTTGGTAATACGTGGCATTTTCTCGTGTTAAAAGACAAAGTAGGTTAAAAGTTCTGCTACCCCCAGAAAATGAACGAAAATAAGGAAGTGTAGAAGGAAGCCCTGACAACTGCGAACAAAAACCATTATTTCTTCTTTTAAATCAATTAAACGATCAATAATTATCAAAATATATAATTAGAAGACAAGCTACAACGAAAATCCATATATAGAAGCCTGCCGTGTGCCAGGGACCGGTACTTCTATGCATATATATATATATATATATATATATATATATATATATATATATATATATATATATATATATATATATATATATATATATATATATATATATATGTAAATCAAAAATTGTATATTTATGCCAAAATCTGTCAGGGATAGTATTTTTCAGATTAATCCTGGCAGTAGAGGTTTTTGTCCTCATAATCTGGGGAGTGAGGCAAGGTATACCTAGGTATGTGAAACAAATGGAATTTAATATTAGATATCAGAAGAACAGGGCCTACCCTGCCCAGACCTAGAACTGCCACTGAATCCTAGATAATTCTACTCCCATGTGGGGAAATATTCGAGAGGAGATATCAACCTCCTTTTTGATATTTCAGTTTGGCTCTGATTTAAGACCTATTAAAGTATATCAATTGGTTGATCTGGTACTCTTATACCTAAGAGCGTGCTTGATAGCTAAATAGAAGGATCTAATTGGGTATCACAGCCTACTCCCTTTCCTTGGCTGAAAAATAAGTTCTAAGTAGGGGCTGAATTTTGGTTCCAATTTCAGGGGGCTATTTAGTTCCCTAAAGCGTCTTGAGTCACAAAAGCTACTTTGTGCTATAAAGCAAGGTACTTCAAATCTTAAATCTGTGTCCTAAGACTTGAAATTGCCTTTACAGTATACCAGATAGCAAATTCCAACTCATAGAAATCTCAGGGTAGGCCTATACCAAGTTCAGTACTTTTATCTTTAAATCAGCTAAGTGGAGCGTAAATAGGCTAGAGGCACGAAATATTCATTCAACTTAGATTTCCACTATCTTACGAAATAAATTCCCTGTTGTTCTTCTTGTTTCCGATGTTTATAAGCAAAGGAAATCAAAATATTTATAAAAAAAAGAGAGGAAAAAGTGGAGAAAAAATAAATGGAATAGGAGACGCCTGGAATATTCGTTGGCTACAAATTTTCTATGTATGATGAAGTAAGAATCGTTTCACTAACATGCGTCCTTCTAGACCGAGTAACCACTAAAGACGAGCTGTGTTATTTTTTTATTTCCTGCGTTTCTGACAATAATTTTGAAACCTAAGAGCATCTATGATGATAAGGAATAATGCAAAAGATCCACATTATTTTTACGACCAAGAAACTTTTTGAGGATTTTGGAAATACGTCTTCAGTTTGACTCCACAAAAAGGAATTCTTCCTTAGGGATGTCCAAAAATTTGAAGTTTACATATCAGAAATTTAATCTTTTTTTCAAGACATTCCATGATAGAAAAAATGAAAGAAAGAAACCATTACTTAATGGCTTACGGTAAACAGTGGCGCCAGTTCACCAAAGTGTAGGAGGGCAACACATATTTTTAAATCTTAGTCATTTTACACCTTTAGTATTAGAACAACCACGAGAGAAAGAATCAGGTCTCAAAAAATTTAAAGAACGAATTAACGGACATTATTTATGTTAAACCAACTTAAAATCTTTTTTAATGCACTCCAAAGTATCGTCATAAAGAAAAGTAAATCGGGTCTCAAAGAATTTGTGATGGAAGCATTATACACCATAAGCACCTGTGCCAGATAGGTATGATGGGGGAGGTAACTTTCAACCTTCCATGAGGTGCAAAGATTTTCTATAGTTGATTATGTTTTCCACCTAATTTACATATTTGAAATTTATTTTTCGAAGTTGTGCCCCCTCCGCGAAAAAAAGCCCTCTTACATGCCTGGCTAACACGGTTTCTTTCTTTAAAAAAAATATATAAAAACTGTATGCACTGTTCTCGTCTCAATATAATTCAAAATCGTTTTATACAGATATATTTCGAAAAATATCACATCGTAGAAAAAATCGAAATACAAAAGACACAAAATAGAACTGATAATTAACAAGATTCATTTTCAAATGACGAAAGCAACAATAAAAAAAAATCAGGATAACGATACTCCCTTTCGAGGGATAAACACTTTTTTGATAGCACCTTTAAGCTCTAAAGGTTTTGAACCCAGGGCTAGGAAATGACCAAATTCAAACTTGATGCAAAGTTCCCCAATTTGTGTCACTGGTAAAAGTTTTGGAATCCATTCAATAGTAAAAGGAGCGACCCAGCCGGACGTGTTGCTCGGGGCACCTGAAATATCAAACGATAATCTCGTTTTATATAATCAGTAAGTGACGGTAAGATTTAGTCAATCACTAACTTAAAAAAATCACCTGATTTTATTACCAGAAGCGCGTTTAACATGTTTTTCATTTTTTTTTTCATATCTGAAAGGAAGCAAGCGTTGCATTCAACTTCAAGATGATAAAGTTTGAAGTTGATAGCTTTAATTAAAAGGTATCACATTTTTTACTTTAGTAAACACACCCTGTTCTGTCTCCTGACTGGGTGATCCATTTTACACTTCCAGGATTGTGTTTGTGTGTGTGAGGGGGTGGGAGAAACTTACAGTTTTGTATTTGAGGGAATGGGGCAGCATGTATTTCTCTAGTCTTCGCAAAAGGATATAAGCAACTTTGTTTTTCATGCTCCGTGTCCGACAGTATCTTTGCGAAGCTGTTAATGGTACTCATTGACCTTAAAACGGTGTTTTCAGGAGTTAATTTGACATTTTATATTTAATTTTATAATTTAAAAAAAAGACAATCTCGCTTTTTCTTGAAAGATAGCATTAGCGCTACTTCATATATGGAATTTAAAACGGTGACGCATCTATAAGAAGTTCATAATTAAGCAAATAATTTTTCTTTTAATCTCTTTAAAAAATGTCAATTTTTGCGCTAAATAAAGTGCATTCAGCAAGAACTTTACTGCACCGTTTTATTCAAAAGAAAAAAATTGCAGCCAAATCACACAAAATTTTTGCCGAGACTTATGGTAAAAATGTGTCAGATACGACATTCAGAGCCTGGTTTCAAAGCTTGAAAAGCAATGGTTTTGAACCTGTGGATAAAGACGTTTCGGCGAACCACAAAAGTTTGAATACAAAGAATTAGAGGAATTCTTTCATCATGTCAGACACTAGCTGAAGTAAAAAAAAACATTACAAGTAGATGACTACTGTTTCAAAAATTCTTACAGCATTAAGGAGGGATGGAAAGAGCTTTTAGGAAAAGGTATTCTTAAAAAAATCCCCTTTATAAACTAACAATAATTGAAACAAAATTCTTAGCTTATATCCTTAACCCAAACATTAAACATTGCATGATAAATCTAAAGTGAATAAATCTAAGTCAGCACTTCTTAATATTCTCTCTATCTCCCTACTCCCCTCTCGCTTCCTCTCCCCCCTCTCTCTAGCCTTTTCTCTACTTCTTTTAATCATAAAATTGTCAAGCTAAACTTGGAATAACTGTGAGCTCAGAAAGTATAGCTGAAACCCGGGGGAATAAACTGTTAAATATTTTATGAGAAAGTACGGTTTCGCAAGTACGGTTGATAAGGTTACTGATACTAGGTTAGGAAGGATGTGTTCCTAAAAAAGTGCCAAAAAAACACGTGTTTGCTGATGGGAGAGAGAGAGAGAGAGAGAGAGAGAGAGAGAGAGAGAGAGAGAGAGAGAGAGAGAGAGAGAGAGAGAGAGAGAGAGAGAGAGAGAGAGAGAGAGAGAGAGAGAGAGAGAGAGAGAGAGAGAGAGAGAGAGAGAGAGAGAGAGAGAGAGAGAGATGGGTTTATTAATATAAATAAACAAAACAAGCAAATGGCTCGAAGCAAAGCTAGTTTGGGCTTACAAACTCAATACAAATACAAATAAAAACAATACGAAAAAGGGGAGGAAAATGAAAAAAGAATATTCATGATGATGCTGCTATTGTGGTCAAGTTATATACTTTTTTCATTATATATTTAATACAAATATGTGTATTAACTACGCTATTCTACCGGCCACAGAATACGGCTGTGAAATAAGGGGTCTCAATGCTGCAGTACAATTGAAATCTCTTTCTCAATAGTATTTTAAAAGGCTGCCTGGTCTATGTTCAACAACCCATATCAAAGTGTTGAAAAAGGAGCTCGGCTTAATTCTTCTTTTCTTGAGGAGACAGTTATGATGATTATATTTTGGCTTAATGCTATCAAATTACTGCAAGAAGGAGTAGTTAACGGGGCTTATTTAGTAATGTCCGAGTCGGAGTTGAAAGGCACCTTGCCCTTTCCTAACCATCTATAATACCTTTTCTTAAGTTCATGTTTAGCAATAAATAATTTCCAAATCATCCTTAACAATGCGGAACGTCATAATGACATAATAACAGGTTGAGATTCCTCAGAAAACTTGGTGATATAAATAATAAAACAACTTATTCGAGAAACAAACGATAATAGACAAACGAGGATAATAAAACAACATATTCGAGGGACAAACGCCAAAAAAAAATTCAAGCCGGATTGTTGACTCTGAAACGCTAAGGCACAAAGAGGCAAAAATAGTAATGATTTATATTTTAAGTTATACTTACTCGATAATATTTTGCATCTGTTTGGAGGGAGGGGGAATTTTCTTCTGATATACACTCAGATAAAGTGTCTCAGACATAGGCTTGGCAACCTTAAGCAGGAAAGTCATTTCGCAAAATACCCCTAAGATGGAATGACTGGAATATGTGGACATTCAGTGTTTTAATAGAGCTAGCTTCTATAAGAAAGAAGGCATACAGCTTCTTTAGCAGTCTTAACATTTAAAATCGATAAGAAGATCGATTAAAAAAAGAAAGATTCAATAAAGTTTTCTTTTTATAATGAACGGGCAAGAAAACGAAACGCAACTTTACCAACTTTAATCCTTGTTTGTACAACAGTAGCTCGTTCTTCAGCTGTCAAGCTATTTACATCAGTCACCAGGTGATAGCTACCCTTTCCCCTCTGTATGAAAGAACGAACCGGCTCTAATTGAATCTAGAATAAAACAAGGTGTTCTTAAGTAATTGGAGTGATTTGAGTTCTCAAAAAGAGGAAAAACAGGACACAAATCTAAATTTTTTTTTTTACTATGGCACGTTCAGAGATACTGTAGAAACAGTATCTCATTCAGTAAAACCCTTCACCTAACCAAGTCATATTTTTACTCTTTTATTCTCAAGAAAAAAAATTATCCAAATAGCAAACAAAAAAAGAGATAACAAGGCTTCTGCAAGCTATCCAAGGGAATTAATTTTTTTGTTAACAAAAGAATGCACCAGCTTCTGATACAGGTCAGTATTATTTTCTAATACTCGGTCATTGTCGTAAGAATAGTATATCGTTATTATGTCACAATTCTTACACGCCGAGACACTGTTTACCAGTCTGTTGTTCCTGATACTGTTATTGCTTGCCATCTAACCTAAAGTAAAAGAAAATTATAAAGGTGAGCTCAAAACTCTGGAAAAAATGTCTTTCAACTTATAAAAGCAGCCATAGAGAAATGTTAACACAATGATGATGAAATTCACACCAGAATAGAATAAAAAAGGCATAATAGTACCCCATCCCCATCCCAAAAAAAATGTGACAACCGATGATTCTACACGAATTTATGTCGCAGCAGTTGAAGAGTGATTTGAAAAGACGCTTCTTAGGCGAAGTTTAAACAAAGAAATAGGTTAATTTTCATGTTTCCTAGTTTCTTTTTTAGCAGAGAAAATCAAGCCAGAAGCTTGGACCAACCAAGCTAAGACCTTTTTTACAGTTCAGTTAAACAATAATTTATTCCGAAAGATTTTCCTGAAGTCTCCAAGGAGCTTATTCTCGAAATTTCAAAGGATCAAATGTCTGCTATCCTATCTTCTGAAAACTAGGACTACGAACGTCTTTTTAACGAGTTATTTTTCCCTATACCTCTGAATTTATAACTGATTTGGGCATGTGGATGACCATTTAAATCCATGAACACTTGTGTTCCAATGCTCAAGAGGGACTTTTATAAATGTTTTAAATTCAAAATGGTCTTAATACAATGTGGCATGTTTTTGTTACATCTCTACCGTTTTTGAAACTGAAAATAAATAGTAAACAAATAATAATAAATAATAAAATAATAAAAGTAATAAGAAATAATAATAAAAAAATATAATAATAATAATAATAATGAAATAATAAAACAAAATTGCCTCTCTCCCCATTGACTTTGAAAAATGCAAGCAGCATCCTTAATTTCCTTGAATTGATGCCACTGTCCGCCACCTCTACAGATTTCTCATTCTTTTCTATTTCTTTTTTATCTACTATTTACTCCTAAGAAACAAATCCAGGGGTATGGGAACAACTGTTCCAGATTTATCTTTGGAATTCATTTTGCTGACAAGATTGCAAACGTTTTCATCGAAAAAGTCACTTGTGACTAATAAATCAAAAGTAGTCGATAGTGATACTGGGGTCACATGATGCACATGAGCAGAGGTCACCTCCCTTGCGATGTGTGATGCTGAGTCCCTCCTAGTATCAGATGGTGTGGACGGCAAAATTCAACACTGGGACGCTGTATGGAGAAAGATGCTCCACGGTTCTGATCATTAACGGAAGATCTTTGGTCTCCGGCACTTGAAAAGTCATTGTTAAGAGGCACCGTTATACGCCACCCGACATGAGAAGACTAAGTCTAAGTAAACAAGTCTGGAAAACCTTAAAGCTTTGGTTATCTGCTTTCATTTACCCTCTCATATATAAGATAGCTTGTAGATATTTTTTTTTTGTTTTTTTTTTTATGTCATTGTTCAGAGAATAGCATACTAATTAGTCCTGAAAATCTTTTTCACTTGGTCCAAAGAATTGATTTCACATGCATGTGCTAGATTAACGAAGGTATTGGATAGCTCGTAAGTATATTTTTTTTTAATATTATTTTTCTGAGAATAGCATACCAAATTAGTCCTGAAAATCCTTTTCACTTGGTCCAAAAGGTTGATTTTTTTTTTTTTTATGTCATTGTTCAGAGAATAGCATACTAAATAGTCCTGAAAATCTTTTTCACGTGGTCCAAAGAATTGATTTCACATGCATGTGCTAGTTTAACGAAGGTATTGGATAGCTCGTAAGTATATATTTTTTCAGTGTTATTTTTCTGAGAATAGCATACCAAATTAGTCCTGAAAATCCTTTTCACTTGGTCCAAAAGGTTAATTTCATATGTTACGTGGTAGACTAACAAAGGTA
This sequence comes from Artemia franciscana, assembly GCF_032884065.1. Taxonomy (NCBI): domain Eukaryota; kingdom Metazoa; phylum Arthropoda; class Branchiopoda; order Anostraca; family Artemiidae; genus Artemia; species Artemia franciscana. Next base: position 6,945,375 of record NC_088869.1, on the reverse strand, counting down.
TTGGATAGCTTGTAGATATTTTTTTTAATGTTATTGTTCTGAGAATAGCACACGAAATTAGTCCTGAAAATCTTTTTCACTTGGTCCGAAGAGTTGATTTCATATGCATGAGTTAGATTAACGAAGGTATTGGATAGCTCGAGGATTTGTTGTTATTTATTTTTTTTTTTTTATGTTATTGTTCTGAGAATAGCATACCAGATTATTCCTGAAAATCTTTTTCACTTGGTCCAAAGAGTTAATTTCATATGTTATGTTGTAGATTAACAAAGGTATTGGATAGCTTGTAGATATGTTTTCTTTAATGTTATTGTTCTGAGAATAGCATACCAAATTAGACCTGAATTTTTTTTTCACTTGGTCCAAAGAGTTGATTCCATATGTTACGTTGTAGATTAACAAAGGTATTGGATAGCTTGTAGATACATATATTTTTTTTTAATGTTATGGTTCTGAGAATAGCATACCAAATTAGTCCTGAAAATCTTTTTCACTTGGTCCAAAGAGTTGATTTCATATGTATATTTAGTGAAGCTACCAATTGGGGGAGAATTGTCTCGAATGAATACTTGAAAGCTGTCGGGTGCACGCTTAGTTCCACAGGCAGCTGATATTCTATCTTTGAGGCAGTCGAAGAATTTCTGAAAAGAAGTACAAAAACTTGAGATGAGGAAAAGCAAGAACAAGTGATATGGATCTCGTTGAAAATTTAAAACCTATTGTTCTGGTATTAAAAAAATTTCGAATTTTAATCCATACTGGAATGTTTTTAATTCACTGCAGGTGATAGACTCTTTGACAATCGTTTCAGCTCAAAGAATTGAGTCTTTTGATTTTGCGACAACGTATACTAATCTATCACTTAGTGTAGTGTTAGAAAATTTAAAAACGGTTATTAAGAAATATTTCCTCTTATCTAGTAAAAGGTTCTTAAAAATAGATACTTATAATAAAAAAGCTAGATGGACAAACTGCTTTAAGACTACAGTTAGCTCGAGATGTTACAGCTTAGATATGATTTTTGACTTATTAGAATTTGTTTTATATAATACTTATATAAGATTTAATGGTAATTTGTATAAGCAAAATGTGGGAATTCCCATGGGGGGGGGGATGCCAGCCCATTTATAGCTGACTTGTTTTTAAGTCAACTCGAATATAAATATATGATGGATAAGAATAACCCAAATAACTTAAAACATGTTTTGTCAAATAATAAAAGATATTTAGATGATATTTTGGTTTTAAACTGTAAGGAATTTATTGATATTTCTAAATACATATATCCATCAGAGCAGACTCTTGAACCTAGTCATGGCACTGGTCTAGACGATCATTTCTTAGATTTGAATATTAATATTTCTGATAATAATAAATTAGGTTTTAAATTGTATAATAAGATTTTGATTTTGAAGTGATCAATTTCCCATTCCCTGAAAGTAATATACACTCAAATATCAAATATTCAGCATTTTATTCACAGTTACTTAGATATGCAAGGATTTGTAGTAGTTATATATATATATATATATATATATATATATATATATATATATATATATATATATATATATATATATATATATATATATATATATATATATTTATATTTATATATATATATATATATATATATATATATATATATATATATATATATATATATATATATATATATATATATATATATAGATCCATAGCCTGTAAGGATTAATAATATAAAAAGGATCCCGTATTTTAACGAAACGGTTAGAAATAGAAAATAACTACAAAAAATAAAAAATGCCAAAATAACTATAGAATAACCTTTGGACGCTTATTCACCTTGCAATTCCAGTCAACCTGTTGGTCAGCTAACATTATATTAATTTTTTATTAGTGCAAATGTCTAATTTTATGAATTATATATCACCTTGATAATTCATAAAATTAGTGCTATGAGATGTTGGGCAATCACAATTATCACAATCATAATATTGCCATTTCTAATATTTGCCACAATTTTATTTTTGGACAACTTTCACTAAATTTCCCAAGATTATTCCCGACAAATTCACAATTCCACAATTACCCAACATCTCATAGTTCTGATTTCTCTTTTGAAATTAGGCCAACGGTGCAAGCGGGATTTAGTTTGCGTCATATTGGTCCAAAAGTTTGGAATTTAATCCCAATAGCTGTGAGAAATTGTAATGATAGAAACAAATTTCTGAAGTTATTAAGAAATCATGTTGCTAGTCTCCCATACTATTTTCCGTTGTGAGTGTTGAAGTTTGATTTCCAAAAGAATTAGTACAGATTGTACTAAACAGAGTAGTACATTAGAATTGCACATTAGTTTAAGCCAAAGTAATGACGGTTATTTCTTTTGTTTGTATTTTGTTCATTTTTTTGTGATATATCACGCGCTTAAGTATGCCATTAGGCATTTGCGCTGTTTGTTTATATGGTTTAATTCTTGTTGTAAATAAAGATGTATCTATAAATAATAAACATAAATAATAAAATAAACATGTATCTATAACATTATCTATAACATTATGTGTATCTATAATAAAATAAACATGTATCAAATAATAAAATAATAAAATAAATAAACATGTATCTATCTATCTATGTTGCCAGACACTCATTGCAAATGATCCCAATTTTGACTTTAGACGCTTGTTTGCCTGTCATTCCACGCAAATTAACGGTCCTGGAGTTAACTGTTAATTGGAGTTAATTGGAGTTAACTGTAGGAATACTTGTAAAGTCTCTTCTTCCAACTATTCTGCTTAAGAACTAAAATGTTGAATTACAATTCAAAGGTCAGTCAAAATTTCAAAATTTTATCAAAATCTTTGGTCAGGTAGTTGTGTGCAATAACGGAGTAATATAATTTTTATATTTGTATTGGATGGGGAGGAAGATTTTCAATCATTGAAAATTGAAAATCTGCTGAATTTTCGGTTTTATATGGGGTCAAAGCCATCACCTCAGACACCAATTTAATTTTGTTATATATTTTCAAAATAGGGAAGGTTAAAGAAGACAATTCTAAATTCTTGTTCCAACCTGCCTAAGACCATAGGTAGGCGTGCCTTGTTTTCCTCCCATTCCAGGCAATCTAATGGTCCTACATCAATTTTAAATTTTTGGTCAACCAGCCTGAGACTTTGGGCGGGCGTGCCCTTCTAAAAGATAACAAAGAAGTATTGGTCCAATAAGAGAGGCATACTTACTCCCGCCGTTTACCCGTGCCTTTTAATCACACACTTGTAAAACTATAGATTCTATGACCATCTACCTCAGTTCTTCTACCCTAGGAATGACGCATGGACGGATAGCAGATAGACTTATCTATTAACAAATGAACTAACATCATTTTTATATATTCCTAATAAAAGGGTTAATACCAGATTTGCCTCTCACTCAATCGGACTATCTGTCTACAGATGTACAAGAAACGGACATATGCTAAGCAAAAAAGATGCAAAGAGTCAGTATTAAAGTATATTCACGATCACTAAAACGAAAGGCGAAAATTAAAGAATTAAAAAAGGAAAAGAAAATTCAAAACCAACGAAAGAGACAAGAAATAGTCGCTAAAAATTGAAGATATACAAATTGAAAGACGGAGTGAGAATATGAGTACCTATTATCTTAAATTCTTTCTTTCAAGAGGGGTATTCGAGTGTATTCGAGAGGGGAAAGATGAACATAGTTAAATCAAGCGTAGAAGCATGGACTATGAAGAAAGAAGAGGAATATATGGTAATAATTTTTCTTCGGGCCTTCCGGGTAATTTTAGGCATAAAACTTAGGGACGATGTAGCAATCATTGCTCTGTAAGAACGACAGGGAGAGGGCTGTGATGGTTCGACTTCGTTAGCAAAGAAAGGTTGCTCAAAATGATCAACGAATCTTGCTTTCTGCCCAAGTAGCAGAACAAAACTTACAGTTGTTCGGACACCTACTTAGAATGACCCCACGACTACCAACAAAGACCATCTACGACTTTAGCCATCACGCAGCTCGGTGGAAAAGACCTCGTGGGTATCTGAAGAAGCGCTAGTCCGACAGCCTGTCCAACTTCCTGATATTGGTGAACATCAACCTTGATGAGGCACTCGCCATGGACCAAAGCAGATGTGAGTCAAAAAACATTTTGTATTTTTTAGTGACAAGCAGGTTGCTTAACGCTGAACGTATAAAGAAGTCAATGTAAACCATTACGCCCTCTGACGAAGAATACGCTACATCACCACTAGAAAGCATAAACGTTATAACTGCATTACTAATACATTTTTGTATGACCGGCTTTATGATGTATGTGTTGGTTCGTAATCAGTTTCAAATCTTAAGGCAAATGACAACCTCATATAATTTATATATTTACCCTACGTTTCACAATTTTTTTCCGCTCCCTTGATTAATTTGAAAAAAAAAAAAAAAACAGAAATAGGGTTTTCCATGGTCACCGACAAAATACTATACATCACATTGAGTATTAACAGTTAAAATAAAGAATATTCTGCTGAAAGAACAGATCATAGTCAGGTTATTTATACATATTAGTATATATATTAGTATAATTATTACATATTATACATATTAGTATACATACATTACATACATTATAGATACATACATTATAAAGTATACATACATTAGTATACATTTATACATATTAGTATAATACAACAATTATACATCATTAAATGAAGTTTTCAAAGGGCTTTACAATTTTATTCAAGTCTTTTCTTTATTAATAGAAACGTTTTTTTTTATGTCAAGACCAAGATTGTTCTGTCGCTAAATGAACAATCAATAAAAAAAAACAATACAGTTAAAATACTAAAAAAGACACATCTGGCCACGAGAGAAGGTAACACGGCAATCTAGAATAATGACATGGCAATCCAGAATGAATGAATCTAGAACAAATCTTAAAGATCCAAGTCGGTGCAAGCTCCCCCCCCCCCCCATGGTCAAACCTTTGTCGTTTCCAGAAATCTTTAAATGCATATAATCAACCAAATATATTTAAACCAATTGTCTCAACTACTTGTAAACACAACTATAATCTCTAACAACCAACGCCGATCGCTAGTCCCTAATGATCACTAAACATAGAAAAAAGAGAAAACTAAATGAAGAAACAAATAAACGAGACCAAACAAATGAGTTATGTTCATCCCTAGACATAATTGTAATCTCTTTAGATCCGAATTAGCACCAGCCCCACTTAGTCTAAACTCCGTTGTAGCCTCAAATCTTTAAATATATACAATCAATCCACGACTAGATTCAGATCAAATATCTAAAATACCTTTAAAATTAACTGAGCGCATGGGAAGGAGGGGGTATTCCTCCTACTTAATATTGGCCAAAAAATTACGCTTGAAAAACAATGGCTAAAAATCTCGCGTTTCACGTTTCCACCCTTCTCAACCCAGAAAAATCTGCATTCCCCTTAGGGTCAGGACTGTGAGTAGTGTGTAAAGTATCTCTTCATCAAAATTAGTCTGAAGAGCCCTCAAACAATCTTAGGAAATTCCTACAATTTTTTTTTATTTTACCACAATGATATTTTTTCTGGAATCCAACTCCTCAGTGGCAAAATCTGTGCATCTTCGGAAATATGCCACAATTTGATATAAAGGGAAGAACTAATGTCTTTTCTGTAATTGGATGTTGTAATTCATAAGACACTAAAAGTAACTGACTCCGGCATTTGACAACCCGAAGACAGAATTGTGTTGCGAGAGCAACGCTTTGGTTTTGTCGTGTTTTTTTTGTTTTTTTTTCCTAGCACCCCGATTTCAGCTTATTCCTAAAAAGTGGTAAGGGTCTAACCTCCGCGGATTTTACGGAAAGTGTGGACCTTAGGCCGGATTGATGAATATGACTTTGCATTTTGAAAAGCTTCGTAGAACTCCTGCCTGGGGTCAAAAATCTATTGTTTCTACCCATTTCTGTTCGTGATTTCAGCAAAGTTTATCATTCGGTTTTTTGAACTTGGGATTGCGGTAGAGAAATGGTATCAGATGTGCCTCTTAAACTTCAAAAGTTCTCTTATTACGAAAAAAATTAGACTTTATCTTTTGCTCCTTCCTAAGTGATGACGTTAAAAAATTGGCCTATGGCAAAAAAGTCAACTTTTGAACTAAGACAGATAAATTTTTTTCGACGGCAGTCGATAGCTCTTGATTAGCTGATCAAAGTTTATTTCATCTATTTTTTGGTAGAAAATTATTTCATAAGATACATCAGTTTGAAAGTTTAAAGGGTTGATAACTTCAGTAATAAGGGACACACTGAAACCAAAAATAGGCCGATACAGAAATGGTGTCAGATATGCCTCTGAAACTTTAAAAGTTCTCTCATTGATAAAGAAATTGGAGTTTATCCTTTTCTCCTTTCTAAGTGATGACGTTAAAAACTTGGCCTATGACAAAAAAGTCAACTTTTGAGCTAAGACAGATAGATTTTTTTTCGACGGCAGTCGATAGCTCTTGATGAGCTGATCAAACTATGAAAGTATACGTCACCCATTTTTAGGTTAAAAAAATTCCTTCATGAGATATACCAGTTTGAAATTTAAAGCGGTTGACAAGTTCAGTAGTAAGGTACACACTGAAACCAAAAATGGGCCGATACCAATCGTGAGACATATAGAGAAGTTTTAAGCAAAGTCGGCTGTTAGCTCATAACCATCTTTGGCAATGAGGCGTTCGCAACTTTTGCTAGTTGGTGTACCTATTATTTGTTTCCGGTGTATTTGATAGTAAGACCAATTTGGTTCCACTGGTAAGACATGTAGGGGACTTGTAAGTAATAATCGGCTGTTAGGCTACAATCATCTTCAATGATGAGGGGTTTGCAACTTCTGCTAGTTGCAATGAGGGTTTTGTAACTTTTGCGAGTTGGTGTACCTAGTATATATTTTAGGATCCTTACAGATTAACAACTTCAGCGTTTAACCGAAGAGAGGAAACAAAACTAAAGTGTTGCTCTCTCAACATTTTACTCGGCGAAGCCGAACAAAGGTTGCCGTAATACCTCACGTTGCCCATGCAACGCAGGTCTAGTTTGTTTTATATACCTACTGTAATTGAAGCTATTAGAGAAAGAGACACTTGGCAGCATGCCAAAAGGCAGTATAAAAGGAGGAACTAATTGAATGTTGTAATTCATAAGAAACTAAAGGCATTGTAATTTGTCCGCAAGTCAATAACCGGCGGTGTCATTTCGAGGGGGCAAGGGTGGCATCTGCCTCCCTAAATAATTTGGAAAAATTATCGTCTAGCCCATGTCCCTTGACTCTCCAGATGGAGCTCTTCCTCACCCACATAAAAAGGCTGAAGCTATACCCCAGTCAAAAACTATCTCATGCTAGGAATTTTTTAAATACCCATAATGAAAATTTCTTTTGGTTAGCTTTGCCAAAACTTCGCCAAAAAGAGTAAAAAAAAAAAAAAATTATACCTCAGGTATATGAAAAATAATTGGTTCGGGCTTGCCTTCCAATTCAAAATGCATTTGTTGATTGATTCTTTCTACTGCACTTGAAAGCCATTCAGAAAACTTCCAAGACTCTGAATTATGGCTATTTGAAGTTAAACGGATTTCGCCAGCATTTTTCTCTGATGATTGACATCTCAGTGTACGATGCTTAACTCTAGCTGGTGTCTGGACAAGAGGGGTAAGAATTGGGAAATCAAAATTCACCAATGATGACTCACCATCCATTGAATATTCCTAAAATAAATTTTTAATGGGTAACCGCTTTCTAATCGTTATTTCCAAATTATGGCGCTATCTGATATTATTTTAAGATAAGATGCATTTTTATTTCAAAACAACAATCAGAAAAAACATCCCAAATTTGTGTCTTTCGTCAATTAAGAAGAACTAAAACAACAGGATCAACTCAATCTTAAATCATTACAGATAAAGTGGGTAAGCAATGCAAGAAAAAACCAAAAATGTTAAAATATACATACTCTCAACAGGAAAACTAAAAAAAGCCAGTGCGTAAAACTCTTGAGAATAAAAAAAAAACTACTGGATATGTAAAAACTTTCTAAAATTAAAAAGTCAGTCGAAGAAAAACACTATCAAGGATAAATATCGACTAAAAATAAGAGATTATATGGAATTTGAGTAGACACGTATTAGAGTGGAATTAAACATTCTTTTGGCCTAATTTGTGTTCACGTCAAATAGATGAAAATAGTAAAGTAACAGAGCAAATTCAAAATAATTGCCTTGAAACATGTTTACTGCCTTAAAAGATGAAAGAGAGACCACATATTCAGCTTATGTTATACAACTCGACAAGTGAGAGCACAAAAGGTTTCCTATACGTTGCATAAATATGTACCACAGAGCCAAGAGTAGGACTTTTCTTCGTGCATTTACTATAATTTTTGGGGCGAGGTAGGGGGAAATACCAGAAAACCGACGATCAGATAGAGCCTTAGGCCCAAAACTTTTTTGCAAAGCATCCCTCCTCCCTGCCAGAGTAGTCTTTTCAAACTTTTGCAGGAGAAAGTGGAAAAGAGGCCCTTTTATATGTCTTTTAAATTTACCCTTTGCATTCAGGGAATCATAGGCAAAAAAAAAGTACTGCAACACTTCTGCCAGCCAAAGAGTAGACAGCTGGACGAAGCTTTAACACCTCCTTGAACTCTGCTAGCATTAGAATTGATGGATTACAGGCATATACTTAATGATCACTACAATTTCCAGGCCTTACAGCTGGACCTTAGCTTTCAGTTCAGCAGCGTTTTCAAAATTTTGTCTCTCAGCATTTGCATATAGAAAGTGGAGGAAAGTCTATGTGACTGTTTGCTTTAGTATTCTTCGTCAGAGATTCGTGTCTGGATGCGATCACGACAAGGGGAAGGATGATTAGACTATTATGTTTTCTTGCTTTGCTCACGATTTTCAGTAGGGCCGGAAGAAGTAAGAATTGGGAGACTTAACAGTAGCCTATCCGTGGTTTCGGAAGATTTTCCCGTGGGAGGTGAGTTCCTGCGCAGGAGGTATGGCCACAGGAGCGCTACTATTACTCAAAATAACAGTCAACAGTGGAAAATGATTGCTAAGTAGGAGAGGACTAAATAAACTTTAATGTTTCAACGTGGAAGCCCAATATAATAACGGGTAACATATACGGAATTGAAATTGGTAGGATTGGCAGGCGATAATCACGAAAATTTGTTCCAGCGTTATGCTGGTTGAGTAGGAGCCAAGGAATCTTTGGAAATAAGGGCTGTTCTAAATATACATTTAGGAACTATATTAAAAATATAAAATACGTTATATTTGTTCAATATTCTTAGAGGAGGCTGCAAATAAACTTTTAAAGAAATAGTTTTGTTCTGTGGATTTTCAAAATGGTGAGATCTGCAGAAATCCTAGGACCTAGTTGAACCACGAGGCCTCCTCTTCATGGTAGATTAAATTTATAAACGATACTGAAAGGGCAGTTGAGTGTCCTCTGAGATCAACCCCATAGAAACCCATAAATACCAACTTTCAAGGGATGCAATTGCAAATGGAGAGATACGTGCTTGTCACACTTTAATTTATGACTTCTCTGTTGCAATATTAGCACCGGATTTGCAATCAACAAGCTTAATCATCCCTGAATGCCCACTCCGGGGAAATATAAACACTATTGTTGAAATAATCATTTACAATATTTTAATTTTGAAATTACAAATTATAATATTAGCCTCATACTTGAAACCGATAAGCGTAATAATAATTAAATACCAGCTTGGGCCCAAGGAACTCGCTTTGGGCTCTTCATTCATATAGATCCGAATTCTTTTTATGACTCTTACTTAAATATATTTACACTTATTGAATTTTGTTCAGTTACATTTAAAATGTGCATTACCGTACTTGTATTAAGCCTCTATTCTAACTGGGTTGTTTGTAAACTTTAGGGTCCTATCCTTTGGCCCGTAAGAATCATGTTATCCCTTGAACTGCATGCTATCCCTTGAACTGCATGGGGACCACTCGACCAGTCAGTTCAAAACTGAAGTGTTGATGTTTTCATCCCATATCCTATGAAGCTACAAAGGCATTTGTAGCTGCAAAAGGTTTTGAAAGGTTGGAGCACTTTCCGAGGGGGGAGGGGGTCAATACTAGAAAAATTACTTTTCAGATTACTATTCAGCTTGTCCATGGCTCCCTCTCTCCTAAGAAAAAAGCTGGGGAAAAAGCAGGTGCACTGAGAAAAATATGCCAGGTATTCTTTAAGCTAGAGTTAGCAAAAAAAAAAAAGTAACACAGTAACAAAAAAAACAGTTTTTTCAACTGAAAGTAAGGATCAACATTAAAATTTAAAACGTACATTACTCTTTACGCTAAAGTTTGACTTTTTGCCTCAATTCTTTAAGGATGAATCCTGAAACACACAAGACTTTTAACTAAAATAAGATTTCTTTTTAAGTCATGAATACTTTAGCGTCAAGAAAGAATTGTTGTTTAATTTCCAATCGTTTTTCAAACAATCCCGAAAAGACAAGCTTCATTCAGTGTAAATCCGTCCCATAGAAAATCCCTCCTCGACAATTCCATACCCGCTGTAACCCAGTAACCCAGGGAAAATTTCTTGCAGACCCAATAACAAATAATATAATGTAAACAACGGGTATTTTCGCATCTTACGGCCCTTTCCCCTCAAAAATACTCTTAACATCCTTTCATTTGAAAAAGACTTTAATTTCTGATCGTTTTTCGAATCATGTCGGATATCCCCCTTTCGTGAAAAAATTTCCCCCAGAAATCCCCTCACATCCAGTAGAAAGTTGCACTCCGAAAAAAAAACATGGAAAATTTCTTCCGCAAAAAATGTCCCCCCCCTCCATGGAAAACCCCTCCAGATAATCCCATCCCCGTAGAAAATTTCCACAGGAACATCTCCATTATTATGTTAAACTCAGTCAGAAAAGACAAATAAAAAGAATTTCATAAAGGAATTCTGGCAAGTTTCCCCAATGTAAAATTTCCCCTTGAAAGCATGTCCTCGAAAACTTTCCCTCCACTCCAAAAAATGTCTGTACCCTTCCTAACAACAAATGTTAGATGTAAACCATGGGTACATTTCGCAACTTGCAGCCATTTTCCCAAGAGTTGAAGAAGGTTATGTAATCTCCAAACAGTTCATTACCAAAGAACTGTTTGATAAGCAAAATTATGTTAAAGATTCAAAGAGAAACCGATATAAAACATGAATTATAAAACTATAGAATATACAAATTATAAAATCTAAATTACAAGAATTACTGAGTACTCTTGCTCTTTGTCAATTCTAAGAAGCGGGTCATTTCTCTGTCATAAGCTTTTAAAAATATCGAACTATGAAAAACTAACAACTGTCAAGAGTTTACCAATGCTATCATGCATACTAATCTAGAGTGGGGGTTGGGATCCCCTGGGATGGATCTAAAAAAAAATTGTGCCTGGAAAATGAAAAACTGTGGCCTAAAAGTTCATTTTTTGCTTGAATCCCTCCCCCCTCAAAAATGGCTGTTTGAATTTATTTACTCTTTCAATTTAACAATTAATATTTTTTATGAAGTTGATGCTTCTAAGAGCTTCTAGAACAGCAATTCATTTTCAATTTTATTTTTTAATTTTTTAATGATAAAAATTCGCTTTCACATATAGCCAAAGACACATCTTAGATATTAGGTCTAAATATCTAGATTTTTGTACATGTTTTATGATTTTTTTTTGGTATAACATACCCTTCCTCTCATAGCCTCTCATCTCATTTCTGATTAGCTTCCGAAAACGTTAGATGTATGCACAATATAGTAGAGGGCATGTAGTGGATCGAGTTATTTTCCTACTTTACCTAAGACCAGCCTGATAAAAACTTAAACATCGGATTTATTACATTGTATCTTAGGTTATGGTATGCAAATACATTTTAAGAGGACTGGTATCAGTTCAGAAGTACTAGACTAATTATAATTGGTCCTGTATGTTAGAGGATCAAGACACCATGAGTCTTGTGCGGTATTGTCAAGAAAATATTAAAAACTGCTTACCGATTAAGATTAACTTATCCTTGAGAACAAACCTCCCAATCAGGGATGTTCAATAAAACCGAACTGCAAATGATGCAACCTATAAAGAGTTATAGGAGAGGAACTTGGTTTAAAACCTCAAAACGAACGGAAATTGTCATGTATGTTAACGGACTGTTACTTGAGGTTCGGAGTCAGATGCTTTCAGAACCTGATCAACGAAATTATGTGACAGTCAAGTCAAATATTAGCTTTGAACTTTTAGTGGTTTTGACTGGCCGTTCTTCGAAATTGTATGGTCCGTACTTCAAAAGTAAACTGCTGAAATACCAAGAAAGGAAACAGAAAAGGTAATCTCATTTGTTGTTTATTTATTAAATAAACACTAAAAATGGGATAATGACAATGCAACATATAATTATGAAATTGGAACATATTACAATTTAGAGGCACTTACGTAGTAGGGGATTTGGCACATTTTTTTTTACGATTTTCTTATCAATTATGTCTTTTTTGTGTTTGCTAGTTTGTCTCGTCTCATGTCATCCCGAAAACAAAATTTGTATGAAAAATAATTATACAAAGACAAAAAAATTATGTTTATTTGATGTGCATATTTTTCAAACAAGCAACCATATTCTGAGGTTTAAAGGTTCTTTAAATTGTATTCTTTGTTTTGCAAACGCCTTAATGCACTACTTACTGAATGGAGTTCAACAACTTTTTGAAAAATAAAAAATCATCCTTCAATTTAGTTAGTTCTTGATGTTTCAGTTAGTTATACTAAACATAACTTTACGTGCTTCGAATCCCCCCACTCCTTCCTCTGGAAAAGACCCTCTAACCCCTGCCTAAATGTGAAGCCTGTATTCAGCTATGCTTTATGTATTTTTTTAAATGTGCGTTCATTTTCATTTTTGAAGCTATATTAAAAAGTTAATTAGCATCCTGGAAAGAGTTTATCAATAAAAATTATTAAAAACTATATTAATGAAAATATTAAAAAGTTAATGAGCATTCCAGGTAGAGGTACAACTAGCAGACAAGGGCAATCACGGAAAGTGGAACCCTTGCGTACAGTATTCATCTGGGTTTATTAAAAGCACTGATCAAAAACTGACAAGAATAGAAGCACAATTTTTATAGGTATTTGTTTAAGTTTAACTGAATTAAACTAGCATTAATAGCACTAAGATTAGAATGTAACTTAAAGGGCTTTGTTACCAACCTTGATAATAATACCTAGTTAGATACATTTAAACCAGGTGCCAACATTTTATTCTTTCTATTAACAAACTAGATCACAATACTTGGTTAGATACAATTAAATCAACCACCAACATATTATTCCTTCTTATTCTTTCTACTAACAATCTTGACGAAAAACTTTTAAATCAGCTGCCGACATATTTTCTTTCTATTAACAACCTTGTTGACAATACCCAGTTTGATATATCTAAATCAGCAGCCAATTTTTTATTCTTTCTATTAACTATATTGATGACAATATCTAGTTAGATACATTTAAATCAGCTTCCGACTTGTTATTCTTTGCATTGACAACCTTGATGACAGTATCTAATTAGATACATTTAAATCAGCTTCCAACTTGTTATTCTTTTTATTGTTAACCTTGATGATAATATCTAGTTAGATACATTTGAATCAGCTTCCAATTTGTTATTCTTTGTATAGACAACCTCGATAACAATATCTAGTGAGATACATTTAAACCAGTTGCCAACATTTTATTCTTTCTGTTAACAACCTTGATGACAATACCTAGTAAGATACCTTTAAATTAGCAGCCAACTTTGTATTCTTTCTATTGACAAGCTTGATGACAATATCTAGTTAGATACATTTAAATAAGCTGCAAACATTTTATTCTTACTACTAACAACCTTAATGACAATACCTAGTTAGATACATTTAAATCAGCTCCCAAGTTGTTACTCTTTGTATTGACAACCTTGATAACAATATCTAGTTAGATACATTTAAATCAGCTTCGAACTTGTTATTCTTCGCTTTGACAACCTTGATGACATTACCTAGTTCGATACATTTAAATCAGCCACCAACTTCTTATTCTTTGTATTGGGAAACGAGATCTCAATGAGGTTTCCTTGTTAAGATTATATTTCTTATCAAAAAACAAAATTAAAATTTCTAGGACAAACTGGGACTTACTTCACCAATAATTTTTTAAGCATAGGCTTTAAGGTAAATGCTCAAAAGAAGCAATTTTGCAGAAATCCTTTAGCTGTAAATTGCACTAAAAGAACAAAGTGCTTATATTGTTGCAATAACAAATCACCGATCCATCCATTCACCGAGCCAGAATTACGATTATACTTAAACTTTTTCTTAGAAAACGATTTAAACTTGCTTAAAACAATAGAAAAATTGTCCTTTTTTCAACGATTTTCAACCAATTTTCGAACTTTTTTCAGTCTAAAAAAGCCTATAGATCTAATTTCAAAAATATAATTCGGTAAATGGATAGAAATGAATCTCAGCTCTGGAATAATATTAAAATTTGTGTCTTTCTTTGGTATATTAAAGCCCTAAATAATCAGAAAAAAAATTCATAGTAAAACTTTCACAGGGGACAAAAACCTTAATTTTGGATCATACTGGTACCCAATCTACTTCTATTTCATTTCACTCCAAATAATCTCAAGATATGAATGCTTACCTTTCGCAGTTTTGCAGCAGTTTCAGGTACCCCATCAAATCTTCCTGGCAGATATTTTAGTAATATTGCTGAATATTCAGACTGAAGTTTTCCATCACTCAGCATGGCCCAGAAACAAGCATATAAATGCTCACAGACAGGGATATGATTTCTATTCGAGTACATGAAACAGTCGCAGATTGCTTTAATTTTTGCTAAATTAAAGTAGCAATGCACAAACCCAAGGGGGACGTCACTCTTGTCACTACACTTCACGACGAAGTGATAACTGTTAACCATTTGCACAACTTCATATGGGATTGAGCTCAGCTCCTTAAGTTCTTCGCCGATATCAGGTGGCGCTTGCAGATGGGAGAAAAAGGACTCCAAGATTTTGAGAGGTTTGGCAGACTTGCAACAGTCCAAAGCAGACTGGATATGTGAACACGGGGAATCATCACAGCCATCTTTGCCCTGCTTAACGAAATATGTTACATGATAAGGATTGGCACTGAACTAATTACGCAAAAATCAATTACGGTAATATATGAAATTCAATCTCCATTTGGCGTTTCCAACAAACCTGTAAACGTACGTTTTCTGGATTCAGTGAGTCTCTACTATTCTATTTTCTGCTTTGCTTCAGAAAGAAACAATGTCTTTTGCTACTAATCTGAAAAAAAGCAATAGTCTCTATTTAGAAACAAAAATGGCATCTCCCTTTCTAGTTTTGCAGAAAGAGCAAAATGGAGATTGAAGAAAAAGAATACATTTCAGCACTACATATAAATCTTACAAGAGAGCAGAAAATTAAAAAAAAAAATGCCATTTCGGATTTTTCAAGCTACTGAATTGTATATAATTCATACATTGAATAAAATTAAATTGCATACAATGCAAATTCTAAATTGTATTATTGTATAATACAGAAACTGTACACGATTTCTTTTCATAAGATTTTTAAAGATATTTTGAAACAATCGATAAAACAAGTGAAGTTTATTTTATTATTAAAAACTTCCTGACTCCATCACAAATGATGATAAGCCTCTAGTCCTAGTAATTACCTCACCTTTTAATGTTAAGGGATTTGCTATACCTTCTCTGAAATGCTTTGAAAGAAGGACTTTCCAGGATTACCTCCACTGGGAGGACACTCCAAGTAGCAACGGATCGCGGGACGGAACTCATTTTCAAGCATACCTTGCAGATTGTACCGTGCAAAAAGTAGTTCTGATTAACTGTATATAGGTAAATTGCAAAGGCTTTGCTCTGCCTGGAACAGCTTTTGAAATTTCCTCTGATAGAGACTGATGCCTGAATTTGTAAAATACCGACATAAACACCACGTCGAAACGATTCTGGATCGCTGCAGGGGTGTGACATCAGAATTACTGAAAATTGCTGCGCGAACTGCTCAAATTTGGATACATTGAAGAGGAGCAGTGTGGTAGTTGGAACAAAGAGAGGATGCACATATTCAATGATTCGTTTGATGCAAATGGTGAAGTGTTAAAGTGAATAATTCCGAGAGGAGACTTTTGCACTTTAAGATGGATTCTAGCTTCCCGAAGCAGGAGGATCTCACTTTGCATAGATGTTCGACCATGTGAGATGTTACGAGAAATATCCTTCAGCAAGGCGTAGTGTATCTGCTCTTCGTATCACCTATCATTTAGAGATCAAAACAGGGGGAGCCATCACGTTTCACGATATCGAAATTAAGATTTCTTCTGTTTTTGATGCATTAAAACTGACGAGCCATGCATCCGTTTACACCACATTTTGGTCCATGTCACCCTGAAGCTCTTTATGGGGTTTGCTGGGATTTTGTTCTTCGCGGGATCTTTGTGTCATCAGCAAAATGGTAAAGTTTTCCCCAAAACTACCCCCTAGGCCGTCTATGAACAAGAGTAAAATAATTGACCCAAAATACTTCCCGGGTACTCCTGACAGCACTGGATGTTCTTTTGAAATGAAACCGCGCAGGACAATATATAATGAATGTTAACGAAGAAAGTCAGAAAACAACTCAAATAGCTGACCATCAACTTCACAGGCTTTAGGCTCAAAAAGAAAGTCTTGATGCCATACACGATCAAATACTTTTATAATATCAAAGGAGAGAAGAAGAGCATTATGCCCCTGAGACGCGACCTCAACCCCCTTTTGGAACCAGATAATAAGACAGTTTGATGTAAACCGTTTTCAACGAAAACCGTACTGTGTGTCAGCAAATAGCTAGAGTGATGTAAGGCACTGTTAATCTTGTTAAATACACTCCCATACGTTCTTTCTACACAGGGCAGGAGGCTGATTGGGTAATAAGATCCTATATTAGCATGATAATCATCTATCTTTTACAAAAGGACATGAGCAGCTTTCTAAGGTTTTTAGAACGATCACACTGCAAGGTATTTACAAAACAGAAAGTCAAGAGGACCAGTGAGTTCAGGAGAACATCTTTGAAGGATGATACTAGAAAACGTGTTAGGTCCTGAAGCTTCGGTGATACCCAGCTGATTGGGCGTTCTAAACCGCTTTTCTTTTTTATGTTTGTACAAGATATTTTCTCATAGATTCTTGACAATTTCTGTTTTTTTTGTACATTTAAGAGCTTCACCTACAGAACCATATCTTTCAGTTACTTGTTCCATAAATTATTGATGAATTTGGCCAACGTAGAGCTTACCACTTGGGTAGAAAACGTTAAACACTCTGCTCCTAAATTACAGCAAGTTTTATCTTTTCAGAATTTAAAATACTACCTAAAGGTCTTAGGTAGAAATTTAGTTTCAACATTATATTTAGATAAAATTCATTGCAAGGATATTAATATATATCAAATATAGCAGCAAAAAAAAAAGAGCTAGACATTTCATAAGAACTTTGGCAGAACATAACTACCTTCCTCAGACTTTCAAGAAAAAGAAGACAAGTTTTGTGAAGCATTCAAAAACAGTCTTTATTACTTTGAGATTTACACCATCTCAATTTAACTTAAAATACTAAAAAAAACATCAACCAGATTACCAATAAACCCAAGAAAAGTTACAAAACACTTGCAGTAGGGTGACTACATACAATTAGCTACTAAAAAAATCATTACTTTTTGAACTAATAAAAAAGAATCACCAAAAGCAAGACAAAAAATAGAAATAAAACAAGGAATTTTCTTTTTAATAGTTATTAGATTGACCTTCGCCCACCCGAAAACTTGTATACGCTATGCTATTGTCGTCTGCAGTAGAGAATTGCTGACAATTTTAGTAAAAGCCAAGCACCGACACTTATATTTATGACTCTTTAATGTGTTTTTATCGTTTGTAATGTAATGTGTAATGTTTTCAAATACAACGAGTAGCGTGTTTGTTAAATAATTACTTTTCTTCACTACCGCTGGAATAGTATCTACTTCAATAGCACCCCTCTTGCTCTAAGAGCTCATATGAAACTTGTGACGAGGTTGGAAGAACCAACAGCCAAGAGCTCATATGGCATGAACTCTAGCAAAATTTTAAGAATCAACAGATTGCTTTAAAGGGAAAATCAGAGGCTTAATGCCGGTCGGGATTCGAAATAAGAGCTCTGAGTCACGAGGTCCTTCTAAATGTCAAAGTTCATTAAGATCCGATCACCCACTCGTAAGTTAAAAATACCTCAATTTTTCTCATTTTTCCTCTCCCTTCAGCCCCTCAGGTGGTCGAATAAGAGAAAACGACTTTATCAAGTCAATTTGTGCAGCTCTCTGACACACCTACCAATTTTCATCGTCCTAGCACGTCCAGAAGCACTAAACTCGCCAAAGCACTGAATCTCACCCCCTAGCTCCCCCAAAGAGAGCGGATCCAGTCCGGTTACATCAATCACGATTCTACTACATTTATAAGCGTTTTCCAAGATTTTCGGTTTCCCCCTCCAACTCCCCCAATCTCAACAGATCTGGTCGGGAACTGATATAAGAGCTCTGAGACATGAGTTCCTTCTAAATATCAAATTTCATTAAGATCCGGTCACCCGTCCTTAAGTTAAAAATACCTCAATTTTTCTAATTTTTTCAAATTAACAACCCACAGCTCTCCCAAAGAGAACAGATCGGCTCCAATTACGTCAATCATGTATCTATAACTTGTAATTATTCTGAAGATTTCCAATTTCACCCTCCAACTCCCCCCAATGTCACTATATCTGGTCGGGATTTAAAATGAGAGTTCTAAAGCACAATATCCTTCTAAATATCAAATTTAATTTCATTAAATCTGATCGCCCGTTGGTAAGTTACAAATACATCATTTTTTTCTAATTTTTCCGAATAGCTCCCCTCCCCAACTCCACCAAAGAGAGTGGATACGGTCTGGTTATGTCAGTCACTTATCTTGGACTTGTGCTTATTCATCCCACCAAGTTTCATCCTGATCTCTTCGCTTTAAGCGTTTTCCGAGATTCCCCCCCCCCCGTGGTACTGGACCCTATCGGAATTTAAAATAAGATATCTGAGTTACGAGGTCCTTCTAAATATTAAATTTCATAAAGATCTGATCATTTCTTCGTAAGTTAAAAATACCTCATTTTTTTAATGTTTTAGAATTGACCCCCCCCCCCAACTCCCCCAAAGAGAGCAGATCCGTTCCAGTTATTTCAATCACGTATCTAGGATTTGCGCTTATTTTTCCCACCAAGGTCCATCCTGATACCTCAACTACAAGTGTTTTCCAAAATTTTAGGTCCCCCCAATGTCACCAGACCCAGTCAAGATTTAAAATAAGAGCTCTGAGACACAACTTCCTTCCAAACATCAAATTTCATTAAGATATAATTACTCCTTCATAAGTTAACCCCCCCAGCTCCCCCAAAGAGAGCGGATCCGTTCCGGTTATGCCAGTCACGTATCTAGGACTTGTGATTATTTTCCCCACTAAGTTTCATCAAGATCCCTCGGCTCTAAGCATTTTCCAAGATTTTAGGTACGCCCCCCCCCCAAACCCCCCCAATGTCACCAGATACGGTCGTGATTTAAAATAAGAGCTCTGAGACACGATATCCTTCGAAATATCAAATTTCAATCAGATCCAATAACTCCTTCATAAGTTAAAAATACCTCATTTTTCTAATTTTTCAGAATTAACCCTCCCCCCAACTCCCCCAAAGAGAGCGGATCCGGTCCAGTTATGTCAATCACGTATCTGGGACTTGTGCTTATTTTTACCACCAAGTTTTTTGTATTTTTACATAATCCCTCTACTCTAAGCGTTTTCCAAGATTTTAGGTTTTTCCACCCCAACTCCCCCCAATGTCACCTAATCCGGTAAGGGTTTCAAATAAGAGCTCAGTGACACGATAAACTTCCCAATATCAAATTTCATAAAGATCCGATCACCTGTTCGTAAGTTAAAAATACCTCCCTTTTTCTAATTTTTCCGATTTAACCGTCCCCCCACCTCCACCCCCCCAGATGATCGCATCGGGGAAACGACAGTTTCTAATTTAATCTGGTCTGGTTCCTGATACGCCTGCCAAACTTCATCGTCCTAGCTTATCTGGAAGTGCCTAAAGTAGCAAAAGCAGGACAGACTGACAGACAGACCAACAGTATTTGCGATCGCTATATGTCACTTGGTTCATACCAAGTGCCATAAAAAACAAAACAGAAAAACACAACCAGTCTCTCATAAACCAATTCTACAAAAATAATATCAATAATAATAATCATAATAAATAAGAGCCCCTACCTAACAAATACCTCTTTAAATTGCTTTTAAACAACCCTGGGTGTTTAGCCATACAAATGCTTTCCTAAATAGAGTTCCATACACCAGGCCTTAAAACCCTGGGAGGGAAGCAAATACTAGTTCTACTCCTATGCAGGACGAAAAAATTAACACTATGACACGTTTTACAGGCCTCATTCGGCCTAGTTAGTAGCCCTCCCAATAATTTGGGAGGGAGACCTCCCAAAGAGGTACATTATAAATTAACTTTTTTTAAATTAATGGCAACACATCAAAAATTACTATAGCGCTAGGTTTGTTTAAAGAGGTACATTATGAATTAACTGTGAATTAAAGAGGTACATTATAAATTAACTTTTTATCAAATTAACGGCAATACAGCAAAAATTACTATAGCGCTAGGTTTGTTTAAAGAGGTACATTATGAATTAACTGTGAATTAAAGAGGTACATTATAAATTAACTTTTTATTAAATTAACGGCAATACAGCAAAAATTACTGTAGCGCTAGGTTTGTTTAAAGAGGTACATTATGAATTAATTGTGAATTAAAGAGGTACATTATAAATTAACTTTTTATTAAATTAACGGCAATACAGCAAAAATTACTATAGCGCTAGGTTTGTTTAAAGGTTTGTTAACGGAAATACAGCAAAAATTAGTATAGCGCTAGGTTTGTTTAAAGAGGTAGATTATAAATTAACTGTGAATTAAAGAGGTTCATTATAAATTAACTTTTTATTAAATTAACGGCAATACAGCAAATATTACTATAGCGCTAGGTTTGTTTAAAGAGGTACATTATGAATTAACTGTGAATTAAAGAGGTACATTATAAATTAACTGTGAATTAAAGAGGTACATTATGAATTAATTTTTTTTAATTAATGGCAACACATCAAAAATTACTATAGCGCTAGGTTTGTTTAAAAAGGTACATTATGAATTAACTGTGAATTAAAGAGGTACATTATAAATTAACTTTTTATTAAATTAACGCCAATACAGCAAAAATTACTATAGCGCTAGGTTTGTTTAAAGAGGTAAATTATAAATTAACTTTGAATTAAAGAGATACATTATAAATTAACTTTTTTTAAATTAATGGCAACACATCAAAAATTACTATAGCGCTAGGTTTGTTTAAAGAGGTACATTATGAATTAACTGTGAATTAAAGAGGTACATTATAAATTAACTGTGAATTAAAGAGGTACATTATGAATTATTTTTTTTAATTAATGGCAACACATCAAAAATTACTATAGCGCTAGGTTTGTTTAAAAAGGTACATTATGAATTAACTGTGAATTAAAGAGGTACATTATAAATTAACTTTTTATTAAATTAACGTCAATACAGCAAAAATTACTATAGCGCTAGGTTTGTTTAAAGAGGTACATTATAAATTAACTTTGAATTAAAGAGGTACATTATAAATTAACTTTTTTTAAATTAATGGCAACACATCAAAAATTACTATAGCGCTAGGTTTGTTTAAAGAGGTACATTATGAATTAACTGTGAATTATAGAGGTATATTATAAATAAACTTTTTATTAAATTAACGGCAATACAGCAAAAATTACTATAACGCTAGGTTTGTTTAAAGAGGTACATTATGAATTAACTGTGAATTAAAGAGGTACATTATAAATTAACTTTTTATTAAATTAACGGCAATACAGCAAAAATTACTGTAGCGCTAGGATTGTTTAAAGAGGTACATTATGAATTAATTGTGAATTAAAGAGGTACATTATAAATTAACTTTTTATTAAATTAACGGCAATACAGCAAAAATTACTACAGCGCTAGGTTTGTTTAAAGAGGTACATTATGAATTAACTGTGAATTAAAGAGGTGCATTATAAATTAACTTTTATTAAATTAATGGCAACACATCAAAAATTACTATAGCGCTAGTTTTGTTTAAAGAGGTACATTATGAATTAATTGTGAATTAAAGAGGTACATTACAAATTAACTTTTGATTAAATTAATGGCAACACATCAAAAATTACTATAGCGCTAGGTTTGTTTAAAGAGGTACATTATGAATTAACTCTGAATAAAAGAGGTTAAATTAACGGCAATACAGCAAAAATTACTATAGCGCTAGGTTTTGTTTAAAGAGGTACATTATGAATTAAGTGTGAATTAAAGAGGTTCATTATAAATTAACTTTTTATTAAATTAACGGCAATACAGCAAATATTACTATAGCGCTAGGTTTGTTTAAAGAGGTACATTATGAATTAACTGTGAATTAAAGAGGTACATTATAAATTAACTTTTTATTAAATTAATGGCAACACATCAAAAATTACTATAGCGCTAGGTTTGTTTAAAGAGGTACATTATGAATTAAGTGTGAATTAAAGAGGTTCATTATAAATTAACTTTTTATTAAATTAACGGCAATACAGCAAAAATTACTATAGCGCTAGGTTTGTTTAAAGAGGTACATTATGAATTAACTGTGAATTAAAGAGGTTCATTATAAATTAACTTTCTATTAAATTAACGGCAATCCAGCAAATATTACTATAGCGCTAGGTTTGTTTAAAGAGGTACATTATGAATTAACTGTGAATTAAAGAGGTACATTACAAATTAACTTTTATTAAATTAATGGCAACACAGCAAAAATTACTATAGCGCTAGTTTTGTTTAAAGAGGTACATTATGAATTAACTCTTTATTAAATTAAAGGCAATACAGCAAAAATTACTATAGCGCTAGGTTTGTTTAAAGAGGTACATTATGAATTAACTTTTTATTAAATTAATGGCAACACATCAAAAATTACTATAGCGCTAGGTTTGTTTAAAGAGGTACATTATGAATTAACTGTGAATTAAAGAGGTTCATTATAAATTAACTTTTTATTAAATTAACGGCAATACAGCAAATATTACTATAGCGCTAGGTTTGTTTAAAGAGGTACATTATGAATTAACAGTGAATTAAAGAGGTTCATTATAAATTGAATTTTTATTAAATTAACGGCAATACAGCAAATATTACTATAGCGCTAGGTTTGTTTAAAGAGGTACATTATGAATTAACTGTGAATTAAAGAGGTACATTATAAATTAGCTTTTTATTAAATTAATGGCAACACATCAAAAATTACTATAGCGCTAGGTTTGTTTAAAGAGGTACATTATGAATTAACTATGAATTAAAGAGGTTAATTATAAATTAACTTTTTATTAAATTAATGGCAATACAGCAAATATTACTATAGCGCTAGGTTTGTTTAAAGAGGTACATTATGAATTAACTGTGAATTAAAGAGGTACATTATAAATTAAGTTTTTATTAAATTAACGGCAATACAGCAAAAATTACTATAGCGCTAGTTTTGTTTAAAGAGGTACATTATGAATTAATTGTGAATTAAAGAGGTACATTATAAATTAACTGTTTATCAAATTAATGGCAACACATCAAAAATTACTATAGCGCTAGGTTTGTTTAAAGAGGTACATTATGAATTAACTGTGAATTAAAGAGGTTCATTATAAATTAACTTTTTATTAAATTAACGGCAATACAGCAAATATTACTATAGCGCTAGGTTTGTTTAAAGAGGTACATTATGAATTAACTGTGAATTAAAGAGGTACATTATAAATTAACTTTTTTTTAAAATAATGGCAACACATCAAAAATTACTAGCGCTAGGTTTTTTTAAAGAGGTACATTATGAATTAACTGTGAATTAAAGAGGTACATTATAAATTAACTTTTTATTAAATTAACGGCAATACAGCAAAAATTACTATAGCGCTAGGTTTGTTTAAAGAGGTACATTATGAATTAACTGTGAATTAAAGAGGTTCATTATAAATTAACTTTTTATTAAATTAACGCAGCAAATATTACTATAGCGCTAGGTTTGTTTAAAGAGGTACATTATGAATTAACTGTGAATTAAAGAGGCACATTATAAATTAACTATTTATTAAATTAACGGCAATACAGCAAAAATTACTATAGCGCTAGGTTTGTTTAAAGAGGTACATTATGAATTAACTGTGAATTAAAGAGGTACATTATAAATTAACGACAATACAGCAAAAATTACTATAGCGCTAGGTTTGTTTAAAGAGGTACATGATGAATTAATTTTGAATTAAAGAGGTACATTATAAATTAACTTTTTATTAAATTAACGGCAATACAGCAAAAATTACTATAGCGCTAGGTTTGTTTAAAGAGGTATATTATGAATTAACTGTGAATTAAAGAGGTACATTACAGATTAACTTTTATTAAATTAATGGCAACACATCAAAAATTACTATAGCGCTAGTTTTGTTTAAAGAGGTACATTATGAATTAATTGTGAATTAAAGAGATACATTACAAATTAACTTTTTATTAAATTAATGGCAACACATCAAAAATTACTATAGCGCTAGGTTTGTTTAAAGAGGTACATTATGAATTAACTCTGAATTAAAGAGGTTCATTATAAATTAACTTTTTATTAAATTAACGGCAATACAGCAAATATTACTATAGCGCTAGGTTTGTTTAAAGAGGTACATTATGAATTAACTGTGAATTAAAGAGGTACATTATAAATTAACTTTTTTTTTTAAATTATTGGCAACACATAAAAAATTACTAGCGCTAGGTTTGTTTAAAGAGGTACATTATGAATTAACTGTGAATTAAAGAGGTACATTATAAATTAACTTTTTATTAAATTAATGGCAACACATCAAAAATTA
Organism: Artemia franciscana; assembly: GCF_032884065.1. Classification (NCBI taxonomy): domain Eukaryota; kingdom Metazoa; phylum Arthropoda; class Branchiopoda; order Anostraca; family Artemiidae; genus Artemia; species Artemia franciscana. Next base: position 6,920,174 of record NC_088869.1, on the reverse strand, counting down.
CTATAGCGCTAGTTTTGTTTAAAGAGGTACATTATGAATTAATTGTGAATTAAAGAGGTACATTATAAATTAACTTTTTATTAAATTAATGGCAACACATCAAAAATTACTATAGCGCTAGGTTTGTTTAAAGAGATACATTATGAATTAACTGTGAATTAAACAGGTTCATTATAAATTAACTTTTTATTAAATTAACAGCAATACAGCAAATATTACTATAGCGCTAGGTTTGTTTAAAGAGGTACATTATGAATTAACTGTGAATTAAAGAGGTACATTATAAATTAACTTTTTTTTAAATTAATGGCAACACATCAAAAATTACTAGCGCTATTTTTGTTTAAAGAGGTACATTATGAATTAACTGTGAATTAAAGAGGTACATTATAAATTAACTTTTTATTAAATTAACGGCAATACAGCAAAAATTACTATAGCGCTAGGTTTGTTTAAAGAGGTACATTATGAATTAACTGTGAATTAAAGAGGTTCATTATAAATTAACTTTTTATTAAATTAACGGCAATACAGCAAATATTACTATAGCGCTAGGTTTGTTTAAAGAGGTACATTATGAATTAACTGTGAATTAAAGAGGTACATTATAAATTAACTTTTTTTTTAAATTAATGGCAACACATCAAAAATTACTAGCGCTAGGTTTGTTTAAAGAGGTACATTATGAATTAACTGTGAATTAAAGAGGTACATTATAAATTAACTTTTTATTAAATTAACGGCAATACAGCAAAAATTACTATAGCGCTAGGTTTGTTTAAAGAGGTACATTATGAATTAACTGTGAATTAAAGAGGTACATTATAAATTAACTTTTTATTAAATTAAATATTTTTTTTAAATTAACTTTTATTAAATATTAAATAAGGCGCTAGGTTTGTTTAAAATCTTATAGAGTAAGGTAAGCACACACAAATAGATACACGCCATGCAAGCCAGGCGCGGACAATCCACCAGTGAGTCTCCACATTGGATGGGCGCAGAAGCAGGACTGCCAACTTAATTTTACGTGTGTTCGATTTGTCTGCAGTGTTTATCCTGCATTTTAAAGGTTTTTGATATTAACCAAGCATCTTTTTTGCTAATTAGTAACTTGACTTTGTTACCGCTTATTTTGTTGGCATTCATTATAAGTGATTTTCCAAAATATAAGTTTTTAGACAGCTTAAAAACATGTTAGGCCTGTGTTTTTCAAAAAATTCAGGGAGAGGGCTTTTCCCCTGAAACTATCCCGAGCCCTCAGATATAGACCCTTCTGCCTCTCAATCAAAATACTGAAAATCCACCCCTGAAAAGTTTCATGGTAATAGAATGGCCTATTATCATTACAATAATCTTGAACAATCACAGGACTTCTACAATTCCAAGATTGATAAGTAAAACCTCCAAACTAGTAATTCTGTAACTGTTCTATATTAAGCGCCTACAATATGTTAAAGAAAGCAACAATATTATAAACACCATCTATATATCCTCCAATAAAAGATTCTGCTTTGTTATGAAAAACCTGGACCTGGACTTGGAAAAATCTGGACCTTGAAATTTCTATAGAAAATACTTGACCATAGCATATATCCATATGACGCATATTGCTGAATCAAAGCATGGTGTAAAATCACCAAAATTCTTGAATCTATGAAATTCTTATAATATGACTGTAGGCAGGCCAAATAGGCCCAGACCTAGGGGCGCGTATTGCCAGGGGTGCAATAAATCTGAATTGATATGATTTATCGTCGAAGTGTCAGATGCACCCACCGCCGCGCTGCCTTTTCACATAAAAATGATTTCAAATCAACACATGAATCCCGCGGCCACTATAAACTGTCAGACGTGTCCCAAGGATGGCAGCTCAGAGTTCAACACCACCTCTCTTTCATTACTTTTGGCTCATCAATTGCGATATGTTCAGTACTTCCAATATCCCACATTTTTGAGGATTTCTCCAAAAATCTCGCAAAAACGGAGCACCAAAAATGCTTGGGACTAGGAGTGTAAAAACTTTAAATCCTGCTTTGACTGTAGGCAATCTTTTTTACATCACCATCATTCCAGTGTTTACCTATACCTTATATTACAATATATACTTATACTTAATATTACAAGTTACCAAAGAAGAGATCTTCCTCATATAATGAGGCATACCTGTGTGTTGGTTGGACAATTGACTACATAACAAAGTCCCCAATTTCCTTCAGCTTCAGAAGAGAAAATCTGAACAAAAGATCTAAAATTTAGGCCATTGTTTGGAACATGCACAGAAAAGATCTGAAAATAAACAATGCAGATAATTAAACTTATTTCTTGTTTACTATGATAACTATAAAAACCGAAAACTAATGCAACCAGTAGACTAAGGAAGAGGGGCTATAATCAATTTCGAAGTAGAGTAGCAATGACTGTTCTGCCATGTCCTCTGAGCTGTCATTAACTTTGTTTGCAATCAATCAAAGGTTATTATTGGTTATGATATTACCAGATTTTCACAACAAGACCAACTATTATGTCAATTGGTATCTGAAAGCACAGCATGCAAACATAATCAGCTTGTACAACGACTAGACTATTGCGAAAACTGGCTCAAAGGCCAGAAAAGAAAAACACACTAGCATTGCCTTAGTAAAGAACTATGTGCCACCCTGACATAATTTTCCACATAACCACTTTGTCCAGAAGGCGTGGTTGTAGGAACTTGAGAGGGACTTCATTTGATGAGACACTAAAAATCCTAGTACCTTATTGGAGGAGTAAAAAATATTTGAAGACAGCCAGCCTCTTTTCTTTACCTTTTTTGCCTCCAAGGAACCCCTAAACCTTCAGGATATAGAATTAAAATTAAAAGATATCTATTTTGTTGAAAAAAAATTCTAATAAGCATAAAAAATAAAGAAACAGAACTAGACTTTACAGTCAAAAGCAGCAGTGCTGATTTCTTCCATGGTCCTTCAGGCAGGAAGTGCAATGGGAGGATAGGGTCAGCCATCCTGTGATTTTGCACACTTTCTGTTTACCTTCCTCAAATTTGCACCCATTTAGAGCTGGGTGGACTCTGGTTGATCCTAAAAAATCCTACTATTCACCTCAGCACCAAAGCAAATTATTGACACTAGGACTTGAATCTCAGCCCTTTAGGACATAGAATTGTAAGTTGAGGAATATTCATCCATGGTAGTGTCTGTTAGTTTGATTTAATTATCTAATTTAATTCTGTTTTTTTAGGTTTCATTAATTTATACATAGTAGTTTCTGTTCATTTTAACCTTTAGATTACAATATTATGTGTCTTAATTTTAATAAAATAAATGTGTCTTAATTACTGTTTATTTTTAGTTTAAACTTGCCTCTTAATTTTTTAAACTTCTTTTTGAAGAGTATTTATTTTACTAATTACTTCTAAGTACAGTAGCTTCTTTGTTTGTAGAATGAATTTTCTGAAAAGCAAGTGGGAAAATAGTAAATGGAGGATATGGCAAATATGCTCTATGATTCAAAGATGTTTCTGCTGCACGTTGTTTTTAATTTTACTAATTTTTTTTCTTGTGCAGCAAAGTTACTCTCCAACACAATACTTCAAACAATTATTTCCCAGTACTAAATAAACCCATGGAACTGATTACACTTTATTGTAAGTTTAGTGGTAAAATACCATTATTTTTTAGGTAATTTCCCATCAAATTGCTGGCTCTTAAGGTCAATCTCCGAGGTTTGAAGCCAATGCTATTTTCCTATAGCAGTGAAATGCGTATCAAACAGTTCGTGGTAACGAACTGTAGTAAGGAGCGACCCGGCTCAATAGTAACCAAAACTCTAAAAAATTGAATTTTGATATCAATAGCTACATCAAAAGAATCGCATTTTAATGCTGATTTTAAATATATAAGTTTCATCAAGTTTAGTCTAACCCATCAAAAGTTACGAGCCTGAGAAAATTTGCCTTATTTAGGAAAATAGGGGGAAACACCCCCTAAAAGTCGTAGGATCTTAACGAAAATGACACCATCAGATTCAGCGTATCAGAGAACCCTACTGTAGAAGTTTCAAGCTCCTATCTACAAAAATGTGGAATTTTGTATTTTTTGCCAGAAGACAAATCACGGGTGCGTGTTTATTTGTTTGTTTTTTTTTTTTTTTTTTTCCCAGGGGTCATCGTATCGACCAAGTGGTCCTAGAATGTCGCAAGAGGGCTCATTCTAACGGAAATGAAAAGTTCTAGTGCCCTTTTTAAGTGACCAAAAAAATTGGAGGCCATCTAGGCCCCCTCCCACGCTCATTTTTTTCCCAAAGTCAACGGATCAAAATTTTGAGATAGCCATTTTGTTCAGCATAGTCGAAAACCATAATAACTATGTCTTTGGGGATGACTTAGTCCCCCACAATCCCTGGGGGAGGGGCTGCAAGATACAAACTTTGACCAGTGTTTACATATAGTAATGGTTATTGGGAAGCGTACAGACGTTTTCAGGGGGATTTTATTTTGTTTGGGGGTGGGGCTGAGGAGAGGGGGCTATGTTGGAGGATCTTTCCTTGGAGGAATCTGTCATGGGGGAAGAAAAATTCAATGACAAGGGCGCAGGATTCTCTAGCATTACTATAAGAAAACAATGAAAAATAAACATGAAAACGTCTTTTCAAATAAAAGGAAGAAGTAGCATTGAAACTTAAAACGAACAGAGATTATTACGCATATGAAGGGTTCTAAAAATACTTTAGCATAAAAAGCGAGGTATTTAGGAGGAGATAAATACCTTGCTCTGTATGCTAAAGTATTTTTATCAATTTCAACTATTTATTCTACGGCATTTCCGATTCAGGGGTCATTCTTAAAGAATTGGGACAAAACTTAGGATTTAGTGTAAAGAGCGAGGTATTAACGAGGGTACAAACCCCCTCGTATACATAATAAAAATATAAGGTTATGAAAGTTTGTTACGCAAGTTAATTCTTAAGTTACGTATATTTTTTACTAATAAAAACGTACGTTAAAAATTAAAAGTTATAGTTGCCTTTTTAAGTAACCGAAAAATTGGAGGGCAACTAGGCCTCCTTCTCCACCCCTTATTTCTCAATATCGTCTGATCAAAACTAAGAGAAAGCCATTTAGCCAAAAAAAGAATTAATATACAAATTTCATTTTAATAATTTATGTGCGGAGAGCCAAAACCAAACATGCATTAATTCAAAAACGTTCAGAAATTAAATAAAAAAAAACTAATTTTTTTAGCTGAAAGTAAGGAGCGACATTAAAACTTAAAACGAACAGAAATTAATCCGTATATGAAATGAGTTGTCCCCTCCGCAATCCCTCGCTCTTTACGCTAAAGTTTGACTCTTTGCCATAATTCTACTTTTTAAAACAATTAAAAGCTTTAGCGTAAAGAGCGAGGGATTGCGGAGGGGACAACTCATTTCATATACGGATTAATTTCTGTTCGTTTTAAGTTTTAATGTCGCTCCTTACTTTCAGCTAAAAAAATTAGTTTTTTTTTATTTAATTAACAACAGACACGAGCAGATTCTTTAATGAAAAAATTCCTGTAGCTTCATTGAAAGCTTTAACATGAATAGGCCGAACAAATTTGCATTTTTTTTCTTTAGAGCTTCATAAAAATTAATTAGTGGGGACACCTCTAATTTTTAAAAGTAGTAATAAGATTAATTTTAGAAGACGTAGAGAATTGTAAAGTAGCCTCTCGATTTGCCACAAAATTTCAAAATTTTTGGCCGTGAATTTTTTTTTTGTTATCATCAGTTTCCTTTAAAATTTGCCATTTAAGATATTCTTCCTATACTATTTAAAAGGGTTGTACTAATCATACAGCCTTGATTTTTGTGTCGTTTTGTAGATCTTATACCGATAAATAATCCCAAAGATTCTCAAGTTTGTAGTTATGTGGAATGATTTTTAGCAATAATTCTTAGTATTCAAAATTTCCTCCTTTCTCATTGGCTTGACCACTCCTTGAGGGGTTTGCCAGAATATCATTAAGAATGTTGACATCTCCTTAGCATTGCGACCAGATTTAAAAGGAAGTTGAAAACATGTATAATTGGCAACAACACCTTGAGGCAATATCATATTTAACACTTCATACGAATTGGCATTTTTTAGGTTACAAAGCTGTTACAACGCAGATAACATTATTGGCCTTCAAAAGTAAAGAAACACCGATTGTAGGCCTATAAAATGTATGAACATTATTTTTAAAAAGTACATTATTCTTAAAAACACATCATTTTAAATATTATTGGCCTTTAAAAGTAAAGAAACACCGATTGTAGACCTATAAAATGTATGAACCTTATTTTTAAAAAGAAAATTTATCTTAAAAACACATTATTTTAATCATTATTGGCCTTTAAAAGTAAAGAAACACCGATTGTACGCCTATAAAATGTATGAACGTTATTTTTAAAAAGAACAATAACCTTAAAGACACATTATTTTAAACATTATTGGCCTTTAAAAGTAAAGAAACACTGATTATAGGCCTATAAAATGTATGAACATTATTTTAAAAAAGAATATTATTCTTAAAAAGAATATTATTCTTAAAAACACATTATTTTAAACATTATTGGCCTTTAAAAGTAAAGAAACATCGATTGTAGGCCTATAAAATGTATGAATATCATTTTTAAAAAGAACGTTATTCTTTAAAACACATTATTTTAAACATTAGTGGCTCTTAAAATTAAGAAACGCCGATTGTAGGCCTATAAAATATACGAACATTATTTTTTTTAATCTAAAGTTGTAGGATATTCGTCCATTTTAGTTCCACGGGATCTCATTTCATTCCTAATAGTGCCGTATCTTGGAATATTTTGGTTTTTCCCCATCATCTCATACAGTTGACGATTTATAGGCTCGTTCATAAATGGTTGATTACCCCGGTTTGGAACCGGGGTAATCATATACTTTGCTTTACGGAGTAATGCATATACTACTAAATTAATGTCATTTAAAGTAATATATTCGTGAAGGTACATAATAAACACTGGGCACCCTTGCCCTGGGGTATACAAGTAATATAAATACAAGTAAGGGAGGAAGGAAATCCCTAGGGGTATTTAATAAATTTTTCAAACTACTTATATTTATATACTATTCGTCAGAAACAAGAGCTAAGAGCTCATATCGCACTTATGACGAGGTCAAGAGGAGCCAAGAGCTCATATGATATGACCTGTAGTAACATTCTAAGAATCAATAGATTGCTTTAAAAGGAAAATCAGAGGCTTAATGCCGGTCGGGATTTAAAATAAGAGCTCTGATTCAAGAGGTCCTTCTAAATATCAAAATTCATTAAGATCCGATCACCCACTCGTAAGTTAAAAATACCTCAATTTTTCTAATTTTTCCTTTCCCTTTAGCCCCCCAGATGGTCGAATCGGGGAAAACAACTGTAACGAGTCAAAGAGTGCAGCTCCCTGACATACCTAACAATTTTCATCGTCCTAGCACGTCCAGAAGCACTAAACTCACCAAAGCGCTGAACCAAACCACCTAACTCCCCCAAAGAAAGCGGATCCAGTCCGGTTACGTCAATTACGTATCTACTGTGTTTATAAGCGTTTTCCAAGATTTACGGTTTCCCCCTCCAACCCCCCCCCCCAATGTCAACAGATCTGGTCGGGATTTGAAAGAAGAGCTCTGATACATGAGTTTCTCCTAATTATCAAATTTTTTTAAGATCCGGTCACCCATTCTTGAGTTAAAAACACCTCAATTTTTCTAATTTTCCCAAATTAACAACTTCCAGCTCCCCCAAAGAGAACGGATCCGTACCAATAATGTCAATCTCGTATCTATAGCTTGTGCTTATTCTTCCCATCAAGTTTCATCTCGATCTCTCCACTCTAAGCGGTTTCCAAGATTTCCGGTTTCCAAGGTTTCTGTTTTTCCCTCCAGCCCTCTATGTCCTTGGATCCAATTCTAATTGAAAATGGATTATCTGAGACATAAGATTCTTCTGCATATTAAGTTTCATTAAGATCCGATCACCCATTCGTAAGATACCTCGATTTTCACGTTTTCCAAGAATTCCAGTTTCCCCCTCCAGCTCCCTTCAGTGTCATCGGATCTGGTCGGGATTTAAAATGAGAGTTTTAAAGCACAAAATCCTTCTAGATATCAAATTTCATTAAGATCTGAACACCCGTTCGCAAGTTACAAATACCTCATTTTTTCTAATTTTACCGAATTACCCCCCTCCCCCCCAACTCCACCAAAGAGAGCGGATCCAAACCGGTTATGTCAGTCACCTATCTTGGACTTGTGCGTATTCTTTCCACCAAGTTTCATCCTGATCTCTCCGCTTTAAGCGTTTTCCAATATATCCTGCCCCCCCCCCCCCCCCAATGACACTGGATCTGGTAGGGATTTAAAATGAGAGATCTGGGTTTCGAGATCCTTCTAAATATGAAATTTCATTAAGGTACGATCACTCTTTCATAAGTTAAAATACTTAATTTTGTCTAATTTTTTAGAATCACCCCCCCCCCCCCTCCCAACTCCCCCAAAGAGAGCAGATCCGTTCCGGCTATGTCAATCCCGTTTCTAGGACTTGTACTTATTTTTACCACCAAGTTTCATCCCGATCTCTTGACTCTAATCATTTTCCAAGATTTTCGGTTTCCCCATCCACCTCTGCCTACTCTCACTGGATCTAGTTGGGATTTGTAATAAGAGTTCTGAAGCACAAGATCCTTCTAAATATCAAGTTTTATAAGATCGAATTACCCGTCCATAAATTACAAATACCTCATTTTTAATTTTTCCGAATTAATCCCCCCAACTCTCCCAAAGAGTGCGGATCCGGTCCAGTTATGTCAGTCACGTATCTTGGATGTGTGCTCATTCTTGCCACCAAATTTCATTCTGACCTCTCCACTCTGAGCGTTTTCCAAGATTTCTGATACCCCCCCCCCCACAACTCTCCCCAATGAAACTGGATTCAGCCAGATCTAAAATGAAAGATCTGAGTTGCAAGATCCTTCTAAATATGAGATTTCATTAAAATTCGATCACTCCTTCGTAACTTAAAAACACCTCATTTTTTCGAATTAACCGTCACTCCACTCCCCCCCCCCACGGACGGTCGAATCGGATAAATGACTATTTCTAATTTAATCTTGTCTGGTACTGATTTTTCTCATTTTTCAGAATTAACCCTCCCCCCAACTTCTCCAAAGAGAGCGGACCCGTTCCGAATATGTCAATCACGTATCTAGGATTTGTGCTCATTTTTACCACCAAGTTTCATCCCGGTCTTTTTTTTCGAATTAACCTTCTCCCCGCTCCCCCCAGATGATCGAATTGGGGATATGACTATTTCTAATTTAATCTAGTCTGGTTCCTGATACGCCAGCCAAATCTCATCGTTCTAGCTTATCTGGAAGTGCCTAAACTAGTAAAACAGGGAAAGACAGACAGACAGACCGACAGAATTTATGATCACTATATGTCACTTCGAAAATACAAAGTGCCACAAAAACTTGTTAATACCACAGAAATTTACGAAACTTTTTCTAAGACCTTTTAAGCCCTGAAAGCAAGAGATAAATTATGGTCTAACTCGGTGTCTTCAAGTATCGCCCCGATTTACGAACAATTAGCTACAACTGAAGCCCAGCTGGAGAAAATAAAAAGTCATCTGCTGGAAAATATAACCAATCAAACAGTTCGTGGTTACGAACTGTAGTAAGAAGCGACCCGGCTCAATAGCAACCAAAACTCTATAAAATGGAATTTTGATACCAATAGTTACATCAAAAGAATCGCATTTTATTGCTGATTTTAAATATATAAGTTTTATCAAGACCAGTTATACTCATCGAAAGTTACGAGCCTGTGAAAATTTGCCTCATTTTAGAAAATAGGGGAAAACACCCCCTAAAAGTCATAGAATCTTAATGTAGAACCTTATTGTTCCCGTTACCTTATTGTAGAAGTTTCAAGCTCCTATCTACAAATATGTGGAATTTCGCATTTTTTTTGGCCAGAAGACATCACGGATGCATGTTTATTTGTTTGTTTTTTTGTTTTTTTTTCCAGGGGTGATCTTATCGACTGAATGGTCATAGACTGTCGCAAAAAGGCTCATTCCAACGGAAATTAAAAGTTCTAGTGCCCTTTTTAAATGAACAAAAAAATTGGAGGGCACCTAGGCCCCCTCCCACGCTCATTTTTCCCATAAGTCTCCGGATCAAAATTCTGAGATAGCCATTTTATTTACCATAGTCGAAAAACCTAATGACTATGTCTTTAGGGACGACTCACTCCCCCGCAGTCACCGTGGGAGGGGCTGCAAGTCACAAACTTTGACCTGTGTTTACATATAGCAATGGTTACTGGGAAGTGTACAGACGTTTTCAGGGAATTTTTTTTGGGTTTAGGGGGAGAGTTGAGGGGGGGGGGGGTTACTTGGGAGGATATTTCCATGGAGAAACTTCTCATGGGGGAAGATAATTTCAATGAAGGTGACGCAGGATTTTCTAGCATTATTTGAAAAAACAACGAAAAAATAAATATGAAAATTTTTTTTCTACTGAAAGTAAGGAGCAGCATTAAAACTTAAAACGAACAAAAATTATTACGCATATGAGGGGTTTACCTTCTCGTTATACCTCACTATTTACGCTTCAAGTATTTTTAGTGATTTCAACTATTTATTCTACGGCCTTTGTGATTCAGAGGTCATTCTTAAGGAATTGGGACAAAATCTAAGCTTTAGTGTAAAGAGCGAGGTATCGACGAGGGTTTAACCCCCTAATATACGCAATAAAAACATACTAATATAGATGTTCGTTACGTAAGTTAATTCGTAAGTTACGTATATTTTTTACCAATGAAGACGTTTGTAAAAAAATAAAAGTTCTAGTTGCTTTTTTAAGCAATCAAAAACTTGGAGGGCAACTAGGCCTCCTCCCTCGCTCCTTTTTCTCAAAATCTTCCGATTAATTGCAATTAATTAATATGTACATTTTGTTTTAATTATTTATGTGCGGAGAGCCAAGATTAAATGAAAGTAAGGAGCAACAACAAAACTTAAAACGAACAGAAATTACTCCGTATATGAAAGGAACTTTTCCTCCTCAACGCCCCGCTCTTTACGCTGAAGTTTCTTACTGTTTTAAAATAGAGTTAAGAGAAGAGTCAAACTTTAGCGTAAAGAGCGGGGCGTTGAGGGGGAAAATCCTCTTTCATATACGGAGTAATTTCTGTTCGTTTTAAGTTTTAATGCTGCTCCTTACTTTCGTTTACTTTCAGTTACTGAAAAGTTCAATGACCCAAATTCATTGAACAAAGAAGGTACTGAACTGATAATCAGCCAGGTTTATGATTCAATCACGCTCGAGTTTAATCCAAAGTTTGCAAAAATTGAGCAGGCTCTACTAGGTTGTCTGAGATTTCAAATTGAAAATTTGGAGGAGAAAATTGGTCGAATAGAAAAAAAGCTTGATAATCAAACAGTTCGTGGTAACGGAGCCACTTGGCTCAATAATAAACGAAACTCTAAAAAACAGAATTTTGATGCTAAAATATACATCAAAAGAATCGGATTTTCATGCTGATTTTAAATATATAAGTTTCATCAGCTTTAGTCTTTGTCATCAAAAGTTACGAGCCTGAGAAAATTTGCTTTATTTTGGAAAATAGCTGAAAACACCCCGTAAAAGTCATAGAATCTTGACGAAAATCACACCATCGCATTCGGCGTATCAGAGAACGCTATAGCGAAAATTTCAAGCTTCTATCTACAAAAATGTGGAATTTCGTATTTTTTGCCAGAAGACAAATCACGGGTGCGTGTTTATTTTTATTTTTTTTTTCAGGGGTCATCGTATCGACCAATGGTCCTAGAATGTTGCAAGAGGGCTCATTCTAACGGAAACGAAAAGTTCTAGTGCCCTTTTTAAGTGATCAAAAAAATTAGAGGGCACATAGGCCCCCTCCCACGCTAATTTTTTCTCCAAAGTCAACGGATCAAAATTTTGAGATAGCCATTTTGTTCCGCATAGTATAAAACCATAATAACTATGTCTCTGGGAATGACTTACTCCCCCACAGTCCCTGGGGGAGGGGCTGCAAGTTACAAACTTTGACCAGTGTTTACATTTAATAATCCTATTGGGAAGTGTAGAGACATTTTCAGGGGGATTTTTTTTGGTTTTGGGGGTGGGGCTGAGGGGAGGGGGCTATGCGGGTAAATCTTTCCTTGGAGAAATATGTCGTGGGGGAAGAGAAATTCAATGAAAAGGGCGCAGGATTTTCTAAAACTACTATAAAAACAACAATGAAAAAATAAACATGAAAAAGTTTTTTCAATTAAGGAGACAGTAAGGAGTAGCATTGAAGCTTAAAACGAACAGAGATTATTACGCATAAGAGGGGCTCTAAATATACTTTAGCATAAATAGCGAGGTATTTAGGAGGAGATGAATACCTCGCTTTTTATGCTAAAGTATTTTTAGTAATTTCAACTATTTACTCTATGGCCTTTCTGATTCAGGGGTCATTCTTAAAGAATTGAGACAAAACTTACGATTTAGTGTAAAGAGCGAGGCATTAGCGAGGGTACAAACCCCCTTATATACATAATAAAAATATAAGAATATAAAAGTTTGTTACGTAAGTTAATTCTTAAGTTACGTATATTTTTACTAATAGAAACGTTAGTTAAAAATTAAAAGTTATAGTTGTCTTTTTATATAACCGAAAAATTGGAGGGCAACTAGGCCTCCTTCCCCACCCCTTATTTCTCAAAATCGTCTGATCAAAACTAAGAGAAAGCCATTTAGCCAAATAGAAATTAATATGCAAATTTCATTCTAATAATCTGTCAATCTGATTCAATACAAAAAATTCAATAAGATTGGACAAGTCCTATGGTGGAGAGCCAAAATCAAACATGCATTAATTCAAAAACGTTCAGAAATTAAATGAAAAAAAAACTAGTTTTTTTAACTGTAAGTAAGGAGCGACATTAAAACTTAAAACGAACAGAAATTACTCGGTATATGTAATGGGTTGTCCCCTCTTCAACGCCTCGCTCTTTGCGCTAAAGCTTTTAATTGTTTTAAAAAGTAGAATTGTGGCAAAGAGTCAAACTTTAGCGTAAAGAGGGAGACGTTGAAGAGGGGACAACCCATTTCATATACGGAGTAATTTCTGTTCGTTTTAAGTTTTAATGTCGCTCCTTACTTACAATTAAAAAAACTAGTTTTTTTTCATTTAATTATGATCAAGAGTCCATGCTTGATAGCCTTGTATTTCATGGGGTAAAGTAGTTTCCTGGTGTAGACACTCATACGACAATATCTAACATTATAAATAGCAAAATGTCTGTGCTGGGCCCTTTACTTTATTTAGTTTACGTGAACATGATGCGCGTTTATCTAAAGGATACATATATTACTAACATTATTGCTAACAAAATTTCCAAAATCCGCAGATAATTTGATAGCAAAAGCTCGTACTACTCTCAAAAGATTAGAGATGTTTACAAGTGTAAGTTTGCTGTGTATGAATGTAAAGAAATTTTTTTACTGACATTCTGTAGAGTGGGTGATTCTGTTGATGTAAGTAGTAAAGTTCTATTTGGTGAAAAGCCTATTTTACAAGTTATTTCACTGCGGTACCTCGGTTTCCATAATGCTTCTAATCTATCGTAGAAGCATCATAGCGACATTATCTCCACCAAAGTTGCACGTGGAGTTGGCATCCTCAAAAGATTGAAGCATATTCTGGCAGAAAGTATTCTTCGCACGATATATTTTGCAATAATCTACCCATATATCATACGGATGTTTAGTCTGGAGAAGCAATTTTTATGTTAATTACAAGCTAAATGGCTTTCTCATAGTTTTGATCGGACGACTTCGCTAAAAAAAGGGGGGTGGGAGAGGAGGCCTAGTTACCTCCCAATTTTTGGTTGCTTAAAAAGACAACTAGATTTGTTTTATTTTTTTTACAAACGTTTTTGTTAGTAACAAACATACGTACCTTACGAATTAACTTATGTAACGAACTTATATATTTGTGTATTTTTATTACGTATATGAGGGGGTTTGCCCCCTCGTCAATACCTCGTTCTTTACACTAAAGCTTGAATTTTGTCCCAAATCTTTCAGAATGACCGTTGAATCACAAAGGCCATAGAATAACTAGTTAGAGTTACTAAAAATACTTTAGCGTAAAGAGCAAAGTATTGTGGAAGAGACGAACCCCCTTATATAAGTAATATTTTATGTTCGTTTTTAAGTTTTAATGTTTACCATTACTTCCAGTTGAAAAAAAATTCTCATTGCCTTTTTTTAAATGATGCTAGAAAGTCCTGCGACCCCTTCATGGAAATTATCTTCCCTTATGAAAAATTGCTCCATGGAAAGATCCTCCCACGTAACCTGCCCCCCCCCCCCGACCCACCCTAACCCCAACACAAAAAGTCCCCCTGAAAACATCTGTACGATTCATAATTAACAACTACTATGTGTAAACAATGGTCAAAGCTTATAAGTTGCCACCCCTCCCCCGGGAGCTGTGGTAGATTTAGTCATCCCCAAAGACATAGTTATTAGGTTTTTGACTAAATTAAACAGAATGGCTATCTCAAAATTTTGATCCGGTGACCTTGGAGAAAAATGTGCGTTGGAGGGGGCCTCGGTGCCCTCCAATTTTTTGGGCACTTAAAAAGGACACTAGAACTTTTAATTTACGTTAGAATGAACCCTCTTGCGACATACTAGGACAACTAGGTCGATACGATCACCCCTGAGGAAAAAACAACAACAAAAAAAACAAAAAAGTACGTAGCCGTTATCTGTCTTCTGGCAAAAATACAAAATTCCACCTTTTTTATGATAGGGGCTTGAAACTTCTACAGTAGGGTTGTCGGATACGCTGACTCTGATGGTGTAATTTTGTTAAGATTCAGTGACTTTTAGAGGGTATTTCCACCTATTTTCTAAAATAAGGCACAGTTTCTCAGGCTCGTAACCTTTGACCGGTAAGACTAAACTTGATGAAACTTATATATTTAAAATTAGCATTAAAATGCAATTCTTTTGATGTAACTATCTGTACCAAAACTTCGGCTTTTAGAGTTTTGGTTACTATTGAGCCTGGTTGCTCCTTACTGCAGTTTGTTACCACGAACTGTTTGAAAATGTAACTTGTCCATGAATAAAAGTAATATATTCTACTATAACGTTGAGATGGAACGTACCAATGTCTCAGGTTTTCCTGTCCCTTATTTGATCTCGTTTTTTTTTCTGCCCATTGTGAAAATTCAAATGCTAAACCGTTATCTGACTTGTAACCAACCAAATTCCAATGGTCAGCTGTTACCAATTAGACATGTGAAAAATTTAAATTCCCTTTAAATCCAGTCGTAATATCTCAATTAAGTCAACAGAGTTTAAATATTCTGGTACAACCCTCAAGAGAGCAATTAAGCCAATGAGAAAGGAGGAAATCTCGGTACGTATTTCAATGCTATCTTAATAGAATTAGCTTTCAACCTAGGAGATTGACCTTAATGCTAAATGAAGGCAAATAACAAAAAAACTTTTGTGTACAGCCCTGTGCTAAGGTAATAGATTTTTGGTCAAATAGGTCCCTATGTGCTGGCAGTATCTTAGCAATATTCTAAATGCTAAATGTCTTTTTATTTCCAATTTACAGCGGAGGTGCAATTATATATTTGTTTTACTCAATTTCAGAATTTAACAGCCTTCTCTGAAAAAATGATGAAAATGCTGAATAATGTTAATGATTTAGGGGATGTGGTACATTAAAGACTTGCCCTATCTCGTCCATTATAAATATTTTAGCTAGTGTGGTCAAACTATTTAGAATTATATTGGCGGCCATGATATAACTGGTAGGAATTAGATGATAGATTTAAATGAACCAGAGAAATTTCCCAGATATCTTAGAAAAACCACTTAATTTCTTTCAATTTGGGCCTAATATAGAGATATATTCAGTTTCGATGAATTGTTCAGAATTGTCTGATTTAAGTACAGGAAATGTTAGTCCCTAAAAATATTTTAGTCTACCTGCTCAAAAAATAATGAAAATCAGTTTCAAGGAATTATCCTTTGAATAATCTTGCCGCTTTGGGAATTTCTGTGCTTTCGCCTGCCTTGATTGACAGACTAGTGGAGAAAAGGTAACTACATTTCAGTGTCTTATAGAAGCAATTAGGTCAAAGTTAGCTGTCATATATATGTTTTCTTTTTCATCTTTTGCTTAGTATTAAGTCAACTTTGGCAAGTGAAAGACAGGTTCTTGTTATATTGTGCACTTAGTATAGCCCTATTAAATTTTGAATTAACCCACCAGCATAAATTGGATTTGAACTCGAATGGATACAATTTTTTCATTATTACAATCTTTTGTATCTGTTGAATACACTATGTTGTTACTTATTTAAATTCTAAGATAGTTGAAGTGCTAAGTATTGACAGAAAAAGGAACAGGAGAGGGCTCAACTTGAAGAGTGAAGAATGATCAAGTCCACCATGATGGTCTGAAGGAGAAGTAAATTTCCCTGGGAAGACCAGCCTTATCA
Source organism: Artemia franciscana (assembly GCF_032884065.1). NCBI lineage: Eukaryota > Metazoa > Arthropoda > Branchiopoda > Anostraca > Artemiidae > Artemia > Artemia franciscana. The sequence goes on along the minus strand of NC_088869.1, from coordinate 6,903,573 downwards.
AACCATTTGTGTATTGCTCTTGTATCACCAAGTCTAAGGAATGAGAAAGAGCTGAAAATGCTGCATCTACTGAGAGGGATGGTTTCTTTGGACTGAAAACCACAACATCAGGGAGAAACCTGGATTTCACGGAGTTGAGGCGTTCCCATTGGCTTCCGGATATCCCATATCTCTTCAAGAATTACAAGACAAAGGTCATCCAACATGTAAGTTTATAGTCATAACTTTCATGGTTCCCGACGGGTCAAAAAGGGGTGTTCAATAAGCAGTTTTGTCAGATTAGATAAAACTCAAACTTCAATTTGTATGTGCTCATTATATTGTAAATTCACAATCGAAAAATCGGCTTAAACTTATAAGTTGAATAACCAGGTTTAAACTTGGATTTACTTTAAATTCAAAATTAATAACAATAAAATAGCATCTATTTAAAGAGGAACCATAATTATTTTTATCAAGTTCAGGTACAGCTGGAATGTTGCAACCTTGACCTGTTTTTTTTTTGTACTTTGGCAAAGGAGATATTCACATTGAAAAAATCATTCACGACAAAAATTTCTGGCAACACAGAATGTTTCCAAGCCTCCATAAATTTTATATGGAAGCTATGTTACCTGAAATTGTAGACAAAAGAGTGCCATGCAATATGGCGATTTGTGAGCCATTTCTGGGCAAGACAATGGATAAATAAAAGCCTTATTCAGAATAGGCTAGCTCGGTTTGTTTCTAGCCGAATTTAATATATATATATATATATATATATATATATATATATATATATGTATATATATATATATATATATATATATATATATATATATATATATATATATATATATATATATATATATATAATATATATATATATATATATATATATATATATATATATATATATATATATATATATATATATATATATATATATATATATATATGTACGTAATTACTCCATATTTTACCCAAATAAACATTTTTTAGCAGTCCTTGTTATCAAAATTCAGGTTAGACTACAACCTTGGTAGGGTTTCTGTCAGAGGTATAATTTTGTCGAAATCCGGGGGGGGGGGAATTGGAGCCAATTTTCTCAAACAAAGTGAAAGAGGCAGTAAAAAAAGCCGTTTGGTATCATAAAAGTATTGTTTAGTATTTTAAAAGTACTGCAAAGGTACTTTATAGTACAATACAAAGGGAACTTATATTACCGTAAAGGTAAATATGTATTAAAAACTAATCTGTTTCTGTTGATGTTTGAACTATGCAGTTTTATCTTAGTTTTGACAAGATGTTGGAAGAAATTAAATTTCAGCAGGGGGGCAAACTGGGGTCGGGGTGGGGGGGGGTGGTGGTGAACTGGGGTGTGAGGGGGCAAACCAAGGTCTGGGAGGGGCAGTGGCCACCCCCCCTGCCTCATAGCAAACTACACCCCTGGTTTCCTTCAAACTTACAATCCATTTGACATATTTATATATTTATGGTCTCCCAGTTAATCCTCAACTCTATTTTTCAGATGTAATTAAACTGTCACCAGTAAATCCATAAGAAAAACGCAGTTTCAAATTTGACTTTCAGCGAAAATCTCTAAGTTGTTTATGTATTTATAGTGTCCAAATAATTCCCAATCCTTTACCTAAAGAAAAGACTTTGAATTCAACTTTCAATGATTTTTTTGTAGTTGTTTATGCATTAACACTTTTATGGCTCATGCTTTCCCCTGGATGATTCCCTCCCAAGATGGTTACCCATAGAAAAATTATACCTGCATATAAAATTTTGCTCATTTGATAAAATTAGCAGTTCAATGTCAACTTTTCTTAATTGTCAAACCCAAAATTCATGACTGATCTTGATAACTAAGCCTCCTAGAGAGGTCGCTATTTGAAGTTTTGTCATTTGAACAATTCACCATTCACCAACAAGAGAGTAGAAAAATCAAGCAATAAGCTACTGTATCACCTTAAATAAAACACTGAAATACAAGGTATCATGAGTCTAGATTTCTGGTGTAATGACAACATCTACTTTGGGGCATTAAAAAATAATATTGTGGCATCTCAAATGTGAAAGTTGCAAATTTTTAAATTCCCAAATATGTGAGCTTAAATTACAGATACAGGCCTATCTTGAATTTTAGGAGATTGCAAATTATCATATTTTTATTGAAAGTCAAAACATGCTTTTCACTGCCTGGTGACTGGTAGGTTGCATTATAACTAGCCCTATAAAGTTAGAAATAGCATTGAATAAGAAGTCAAATGGTAATCTCCTTTTCTTAAATGTATTTCTGCCACATGATGTAATTTTGAGTTGAACATCATGGTTAGTCTAAAACTGGTGGTAGCAAAAATGTAAGTTGTCAATTTTCATAAATATAAGGAGTTGCCAATTTTTATTTTGAAGCTCATACTGAGTTGATTTTTTTGCCTTGATTCACTTTAATACTGATGCACCTTCCTCCCCATATATTTTACCTGGCAATTTTTCTTTTTATTGACTAATTTGCAACTTAAATGATGAAAATATCCCCAAAACATTTTTTATGCCCTTTCTAAAGAGTAGTTAATATTTTAATATGATTTTTTAAAATGAAAAATTTGGTAGTTATTTTTAGGAAATAAATCTTTACTTATCCTGTCCCCTTATTTGTTTCTCAGGCAATCTAGAGCATATCAAATTCCTTCTGTTAGTTCTAAATTGTCTACATTTTCAGTTAGATTATGATTCCCAAGAATTTCAAAAAAATATGAGTTGAAAGCTGAAAGATAGAATTTCTACTGAGTTATCTTGGCAATCTTATTGAAAGTTAAGGTTAGTTTTTTTTTGTATCAAGTTGATTAAACAAAAGAGTTGAAATAATTGATCCCTTAAAATTTTGTCTCAAGTCCTTAAACCAACACCTTCTTGCTGATTTTGGAAACTCGAAAGTTATGTGTCTTCTGAAGGAAATATGCTAGTAAAATAAAGATTGTACCATTATATTCATGGTATTTCCAAATATCATGGTTATTTATATGACAATCTCCCCCCCTTATGGTCCCATATATAGTCCTAGTAATATATGTATTTCTGTGTTAAATGAATATTGTCAAACATCATTGGTGGTTTGTTGGAACAAGTTTTGTGTAGTTTAAACTTAATACAATCTAGTTTTGTCTGAAATTGTTTTTAATATTCACCAAAATATTATTTGAAAAATTTTCAAAAGCAGATAACAATGGAAGGGGACATAATGATTTGATTAATACAAACATGTTATATATTATGAAGTAAGAATTTATTGTTTTATTGGGTAGATATATACATAATCTCAAGATGAAGAAAACAAATAGGAAATACAGCCAGCAAAAGGAAAAGGCAAACTGAAACAACAAGTATATTTTGCCTGGATAAAACAAGGTGTCTTCAACACTAAGAAAAAAAGATAAAATCTAAAATAACCCAAAACTAAATAAAATCTAAAACCAGGAAACACAAAAACAATATCAATATATGTAATTGTAGTTACTGTGATTGAGCACCAAAGAAGCTAATTACAGTTGATTAATGAAAACACTGAAGCAACTGAATAAAATACAATAAAGTGGATATGAAACTAACTATTTAATTAAAATAGAATGCTCTTGCTTTATTCTACAGCAGCAATTCTTGTATGTCCTTAGTCCCTTGATGACTATGCAAAAATTTGTTACTCTCATCAGCTATTGGTCTACTTTTAAGAAGAATATTATAAATCACATCAATATTTAAATTACTTATATCTCTGTTTATTGAAAAATTAGCAAGAATTTTTTTTTAACTTTAATTGCTTCCATAGCCCACTGTGTCAAGCCTCTATTATTAGAAATGGCTCTCACACCATCAGATTTTATTAGTTGTCAAGGTGATAGAAAACATGTTCTACCAAAACCAAAATTTCAGGAGGCTTACTAAATATTAAAGCTTTATCAATCTATATATATAAAAATAAGTTGTCTGTGTGTGGATCTGTGGATCAGGCGACGTCACACTAAATTATTTCACACTAATACAAAAGAAGAAAAAAACTACAAAAGGTAAAAACTACAAAAAAACTAAAAAGAAAAAAAAACTAAAAAAAAGGTAAAAATCTAATAACTAAAAAAAAACTGAAAAAAATAAAAAAAGGCAAAAACTACAAAAAAAATAAAAACTAATAAAAAAACTAAAAAAGCTAAAAAACTAAAAAAACTAAAAAAAACTAAAAAAAGGTAAAAAACTAAAAACTAAAAAAGAAAAAAACTAAAAAAAAGGAAAAAACTGAAAAATAAAAGAGAAAAAGAAAACTAAAAAAATATGAATAAATATATATAAAAATAAGTTGTTTGTGGTTTATGTCTGTCTGTCTGTCTGTCGAGTGACATCGTGTTTGTCTGCATATAACGTCTGAATTATTTCACACTAATACAAAAGAAGAAAAAAAAACTAAAAAAGGTAAAAACTACAAAAAAAACTAAAAAGAAAAAAAACTAAAAAAGCTAAAAAACTAAAAAAAACTAAAAAAAGGTAAAAAACTAAAAACTAAAAAAAACTAACTAAAAAATCTAAAAATCTAAATAAACTAAAAAGAAAAAAAAGAAAAAAGGGAAAAAATAAAGGAGAAAAACAAAACTAAAAAACGAATGTATATACAGACTGGGACACCGGGATACAAATGACGACCGGGACACAGGGAATATAAATGACGACCGGGACACAGGGACACAACTACAATGGGGACGCCAGGGGGCACAGGGGGATATAAATGACGACCGGGACACCGGGACACAAGGAATATAAATGACGCCCGGGACACTCAAAGAGAAATCACAGACTGGAACACCGGGACACAAATGACGACCGGGACACAGGGAATATAAATGACGACCGGGACACAGGGACATAACTACAAAGGGGACGCTGGGGTGCACAGGGGGATATATAAATGACGATGGCGACTCAGGGAATGGTCGATTAGCAATCACCATCAACAAAGCTCAAGGGCAATCATTAGAATCATGAGGTATAGATCTGAATACGGATTGTTTTCCCATGGACCATTATATGTTGCATGTTCAAGAGTCGGTAAACCTGAAAATCTATTTATATGCACAGACAATGGGACAGCAAAGAATGTTGTATATTCGCAAGTTTTACGTAGTTAAAAACATATATATATATATATATATATATATATATATATATATATATATATATATATATATATATATCTATATTCACAGGTGGGACATAGGGACACAACTACAATGGCGCGTAACTAATATGGCGTGTAATGACTTACGCGCGCAGGGGGCTTGGGGGGGGCGCGAAGCGCCCCCACCAACTAGGTGTTGGGGTGGCGTGAAGCGCCACCCCAACAGCTAGTTGAGTTATAATCCTTAATAATTTGCTAAGAAAAAACTGCTGGTGGGTTTAATCAATGTAAAACCTTCCAAAATAACAAGGAATACTATAAACACCACTATCCAAATTGCCACAAGTCACATCCTTCCTAGAACTTAGAAAACTACTCAATGTTTTAATTGACTGAAAGCATTTATCAATGTTATATTTGTATGAAATTTGCTTAAGGAACTCTAGGTATACATAAGGAAACATGTTAATAGAACAATTCTTTGTTTTGGGTGTGATACTGAAAGTCTTCTCTATGCCTATATGTGTTATGTTTGCCTATTGCTCATGTATGCATACCTGGTGTGGGGTACATCTGCCAACCACACTGCATACCTAATATGCAACATAGTCTGTCCAGAAAAGAGCAATAAGGATTATACTCCAAAACCACAAAATATCCTATGATCAAGCCCTTGCAAAACTGTATTTATCTACTCTTACAGTCCAGCTTGAACACCTGATTCTGCAATTTGGAAAATCTGTCCAAGCCAATATAAGCCACTGATCACTGCTGCCCAAACCAGCCCATCCCAATAGTCAAACTTGGTTACAAAATAAACTTCTACCCCCTAAAGTATGAACTAATTGTTATGCCAACTCATTTGTGCTTTTCTTCATAATGATTTTCAATGCTGAGCTGTAGTGTGTGATTTTGTTTAAATGTAAGAATTTGTAAAAAAAAAACTGAATTTAGCTATGCTATGATAGTTTTTAAATATACCAATCTCTCTCTCTCTCTCAGAATAATCCTAGTTAACATGTTTTTCACAGGGAGAACCTTAATCTTCACTTTTTTGCATTTTTTCAAAAAGTTTTGAAAAATAACTGCATTTGTTCATTTGCAAGTGTTCTATATTTCTAATTAAACATCATCAGTGCCTTGAAAAATCATTTCAATAGACCAATAGTGATAAATTAGGTTAGGTTAAGTTAGATGGCATTTGTTTATAAACACATTTCAAGACTAACAGAATAGACACAAAAAAATTTGGAAATGTGATAGAAAAACTGGAAATAGCCTACAAGGAAAGAAGTGAAGATCTTGCAAAATTTGTTAACTAGGATTATTCTGTATATTATAAAGAAAGAACTGTTTTCTCAACATGTTTCATTTGTGTAGCTAGGGTCCTATGTCTACACTAGCATTTTATCTAGACCAGGTACATAATTTAAAGAAATACAACTTTTTGTCAAATTTAATTTGGGTTTAATTTTCTTTATGAATCTTGTCAGATCACTCTTGTAAAATAATATGTCTTTTAAATATGATATACCTAAAAACAAATCCTTAAAGCCAAAATACTAATAAAATCACAACTTCTCTTTTTACTGAAACCAGGTAGAATTTGGTCCCAGGAATATTGTTGTTCAGAATTACTGTATTTCAGACATCTTGTTTTGAAATAATTTTCTGATTAAATTAATTATGTTTAATGTACTGAACTCCAAATTTAGCCTCCTAAGATTGTTAAAAGCCAAATCAATTGATAGCCTATGTTCATCTGTTAGCTAGCAAATTCATCAACAACAGCAAAAGTTTACTTCTTAGTCTTATGAAAACGAAACCCAAGGAAATTTAACGAGTATTAGGTTAAATTTGAGATGTTAACAAACCTTGTCTACATCAGGACCTACTAAACGAACTGCACAGCCTATTTCACTCAACTGAGCTTTCTTGACAGAGCTGGCTTTTGCTTTCAGGGCTTTACCACATTTTTTGCAATTGAAAGCCTTCGTTCCGTTTACTGCTCCACAGGTACAAGTAGTAATCCCTCTTCTAGACCATTTTGTTAGCCCACTAAGGATTTTTTTCTTGTCCATGCTGACAACAGTCAAATTTGTTGCTCGTCCATTCGAATTTTGAAACCTTACTGTCATCTGCTTTTGAAATATTTTGCCTTATCCCTGGTTCCCACTGCTGCGTTGTTGCACAAAATCCTGCGACTTGCGACAAATGACAGAAATCGTACGACAAACGACGCAAAACCATCCGTTTTGCTGCAATTAATTTGACGACATTTCGAAAGCTAAATCAGAAACAGTCAAGATCGCCATGTATATATTTGAAAGAAGTATGGGGTTAGACAGGGGTTATAGAGATAATTTGACGACGTTTCGAAAGCTAAATCAGAAACCATCAGGATCGCCGAGTATATATTTGAAAAAGTATTCTTAAACATGTTCATTGAAGTAATCTTATCCCAAATCTCATCAATTAAAATTTATCTTCTTCCTTTTAAGTTTACGGTTAATTATGTCACAAGAAAGCAATTTGTAATTTGACTCACTAGCCAGGCTCCAATCAACTCACAAGATGGTTAAATCAAACTAAATACGCTAAGGAGAAAAAAAAATCAAAGGAAGAACTTAACAAGGTAATTGTGTATTATATACAAAACACTCATGTTTACGATGTTTAAAACTCAAGAACAAACTGGGTTCCTCCTTAAGTTATGGGTAAAATTATGACAGTTCATATAACTGGCTCACCAATAAAGTGAATATACCAATCGATGCCTTCTTTTGGGTTGTTTATGAATATAATAGTCACTTCTACCATAAATTCAAATTTAAGCACTTTTTGAGCTCTTAAAAATGACGAATTTTCAAATGAAGTACGAGTTATCGCTCGTTTTCCATAAAATAATACTACGCTTTCTCAGCGCCTTCTTTTTCCATCGTTTTCGAAAAAATAATGCTACATTTTCTCAGTGCTAAAATTATTTTAATGAGGTTAGTTTAGGTTAGTTAGGTTAGCCCTTGTGTTGGGTTTTCACCTCTGAATTACTTGTCTTTTTTATTGTTTTTAATATTTGGTAAATGACGACTTATACTTAATTACGGCACGACTACCTGTCCATGGATTATTCTTTACGGTTGATTGTGTATGGCTATGCAGTTTGACCTATGTAATTGGATAGATGAGTAAGGTTATGGTCTCATTCAAGTACTGATCTTTATTTGTTACTAAAGCAGGAAAACAGTCTGCTTTTCTCCTTCTGTCTTTTTTTTTATGGTGTATGTTTATTTCCGTGTTTGTGCTGTTGCATTGGTGATTCCTTTTTTCATTATGAAGAACATAAAAAGAGGCTTCAAGTGGTATGTTAAGTTTATTGGTAAGTCAGTTATATGAACTGTCGTAAATTTACCATTTTCTGTCAGCTTAGCATGAAACAAGACAAAGACAAGTGACAGAATAGATGAAAAATATATAATTTGGGCTTTTTATCTGCACATTAAGGAGGAGAGGGAAAGTATTTCGACAGTTTGAAGTTAGAAAACATTTATTACTTCATATTATACAGAATAATTGTACATAACAAATTTTGCATTTAGAGTAAAATCTTTGGATAAATGGTTTGAATGTAACTACCTAGCTGCGAACTTTTCTAAAACTGAATTTATGATTTATGATCACAGCGGGTGGTAAATAAAATTACTATAGAAGAGTTAATTGTAAGTCAAAGTAAGACAAAAAGAGTAAATTCATTTAGTTACCTAGGGATAAGTTTTGATAGCAGTAATTTTCAGTATATAATTAAAATTATCTTAAAAGCTTAGGCATAAAAATAGTAAGTTTAAAGTCATTACACACCTTATACAAAAATGAATTGATTTATCAGGTAACATCTTATTCTCACCTAGTACTACTCGAAATGAATAATATATTAACCGTTATATGAACTCTGAAAATTCAGTTATTTCTCTCTATGAAACGGAAAAATTTAAGGTGTGATACAAATTCTAAAACGAGTCTGTAGTCATGCAATAATAAGATTTTTTCCACATCGAACTTGTCTAGAAAATAATGATGAAATATCATTTTCAAATCCAAAACCACAGTTAATCATTGAACTGAGCTTATTGTGAAGTGATGTCTGGAGGGGTGGGGGTGAAATTGGGTCCAGAGTGTGCAATTGCCCCCTCCCCACCCCACAGCAAATTGCGCCCATCCTCCATGACATCTTTTTCCCAAATGCATCCGTTAGAAATTTTGAGTCAACAGTTTTGTTCAAAATAGTCTAAAGATCATAAAACAAGGCCTTTGCGGTGGGGAAAAACCCAAAGCCTCGGAAAAAGGGGTGCAAGTTGTGTCCCGGGGGCACATGAGGTATTTTATGGAAGAGCTGGTCGTATAGACTCTTAAGGAGGTTCATTACATTGGAAATTGAAATATCTAGTTCCCTTTTAATATTCAATCTTTAAAGAGATGACCAATTGACCAAAAAGGCAATATCATTTTTTCTACTACTACTACTACTGCAACAATCGCTTTTATTACTGCTATCACAGCCAGGGCTGTCACGTATGAGATGAGGGGGACACCTTCAATGTTTTTGGTCACTGGAAAAAAATAAGCCGTTAAAATCGCGGTACTTTGCTAATATTCTTTCTTCGGTTCAATAAAGACCACGAAAATACTGACATATGTAATATAGCCATAATGCTTTTAAGTGGGGCTATCTTCCTTCGATTCCCAGACACAACACTTTTTTAAACTTCTTCAAGGTGCAGGTGCATGTTACGTAAAAGGGAATATTTTCTAAGAGATGCAGGTGTTAATTACGTAATTGGGAGGATTTTCAAAACGGGCCAGGGCTTCTTTACTTCAGGATTTATTTTGTTGTTACGTAATATGGTTTGTTTAGTTATGCAAATGTTACATAATAGTGTTTTTCTCTAATTGTTTAAAAACCCGCGAGGGCCAGGAACAAATCTTCAGGGCCCTTCTCAAGTAAGGGCATGGTCCTCAATTGTTCATCACCCAATATTTTAATGCATCATACACATAACCTTTTCCTGACAGCAAACAAGGGATTTTTCCACCATTATCTATGACCAGAACCGTTACAGAGTCAAGACGTCTATTGATTTTCCCAAGAACAAAGTTTCGTTAGCGAACAAAGGGTATCCCGTCAATTCCAGGAAAGAGAAGCGTTACGCGACCCAATGTTCATTCCTATTCTTCTAGCGGGTACCGGGTAATTTTCTATTGTCCCCGAGGCGCATAAAAACGGGTATTAGAACGGAATTCTCATCAGTCTTGTATTAGATTTTGAAGGTGATGCAACTTAATTTAAAAAAATGGACATGTCTCAAAGATACTAACAGGTAAGGCTTTGTTTATATAATCCCCCCCCAAAAAAGAGGGCATTATACTTAAATTTAACCTACTATGATTCTCTATATTGGATTAAAGGCCAAAATTCCACCCCTCCCACATAAAGGAGTTTCACCGTGGATAAGTTAATCTAATTTTTATCACGTCAAAATATGCTTTACTGTAAGAGCCATGACTCCTATTAATTCACTTTGAGCATATAGCAAGGTTTAAAACAAGGGTTAGCAAGGGTTAAAAACAACTTGATTAATATCCGTCAGATTTTGGGCTTAAAGCAAACAGCCGGTATTGCAATATTTATGCAAAAGTGTGCATTCTTACCGACTCATAAATTAAACGCTCTATTTGCGCTTAATCAGGGCAAGCAGATCAAAAATAAGGATGCCTTTTCTGATTAAATTGATGAGTTATGGTTTAATATAATCTTAGATTTTTTAGGGGGTAGTTTATTTTTATATTCAAAAATGACTAATTCCATTTCAAGCGGTCAACAGCTATTCACTAAGGAGGACAAACTACTAATTAGTTGTTAGTTGATCGTGAAAGAGGGGCACTTATAACATCTGCATTGTCTGCTAAATTCTATTTATGAAAAGGAAATGATATTTCAATGGAAAAAGTATATCATTTTTGCTAAAATAAAGAGACGAAGGTGAAATTGAATTTTAGCGTGAAATGGCTACATAAATACAACTACATAGCGAATAACACCCTTTCTTTATAGTAAAAAAATATGTAAACAAGGAAAATTTTACTATAAGAAGTGAACTATTATGTGAGCCTCCTCCCACTTAATAGTGTCAGATGTAACCCTAGGCTACAGACTAAAAGTTCATTTATTGTCTGGCTTTTTCCTCTAGCATGACCTATTACTGTACATATTTCTCATAAAGAAAATTTGCCTATATCCCCCAAAAGTCTAGTTTAGCTACTTTTTGTTGTCTTGAAAAAGGGGTTAGGTTGGAACAATGAACCTTTCAAAGACGGGTCTACAGACTTGTCATAGATAGGTATTTTAAAGTAATATTTTTCGGTTATGCATAGCTTATTAAACTCGATTTTTTTCTCTTTCTCAGAACGTTTCACTTATCACATTTAAACGATCTTATATAAAATTGTTAGAGCTCAAGTGTGAAATATGTGTGAATAATGTTTTTCCTTTACTATTGCTTATTATAGACAATAAAAACAAACCTTAATCGCGGAATATAAATACTTACGGTCAGCAAAACTCTTTAATTCAAATTTTTCTGTCAAAACATTCCATTTTTCCCATATTCAATATACAACTCATCTTCACTTAGCTAGATTATTTAGTTCTATTTTTGGTTAGTTGAATTCTATACCTTTTTTTAAAAAACTCATTTTCATGTTTATCCTCGCAGGTCAGGAAAACAAACAATTATTCATCTGAAATCTAAGGAGAAACTAAGATTTTAAGGTTCAAGTTATTCGGAAAAACAAAAATTATTCTTTATTACACAAATTCTTGATGATGTGTTTGGCACATGGGTCTACTAGAAGTAAACTTAACAAGGAACTTTAATTTCGTGCAATTTAATTTCCATTTCAGGTAAGTACAGACCATTGCCCCTACCTATAAAGAAGACAAAGGTAAGCTAGGATGTGTCACTAACTGCAATAACTTCAAAAAATAACGGTCAAAATGCATGACAATAATGCCAGCCCATCCACGCCCCAAAAACAAAACAAGGGGAATGCACCCCCTTCAGCACTCTAAAATGGGGAGATCACCATAAGTGAAGATGTGGCCCCTACTGTGGTCAATCCAAGACCAGCGGTCATTATGTATGGCAAGAATACCGGGCTTTCAAGACCTAAGCTCGTCGTATAAGGGGAGAATGTGCCCTCTTCAGCCCTCCAGCATGAAGAAATCGCCATAAGCGAAGTTATGACCCCATACTGCGGTCACCTCAAGACGAACGGTCATCACGTATGGCAAGAATGCTGAGGCTTCTTAGACCTGCGCTCCCAATACAAGGCAAGAATGTCCCCTCTTCAACCCTCCAACATGAGGAGAATATGCCTTTCCTAACGCGAGTAAAATTATTTGATATTTACTGTAAGAATTTCTTATTGGCGGTAAAAAGGGTTTTGGGGAATTTTCTTCGTCCTTTAACGGTAGAAACTTAATATATTGTGATATGGTGACTCCATTCTTCTAATGATTAGTAGCGTTTTGAAAATAGGGTATTTCAGAGAAATCTAAAGATGTTTTTGCTGAACAATCCTGAATTTTAGTGTTGAAAGCTTAGAGTTTTACTACTTCCTCTGTGAGGGGGAATTTGAGGGCATTAGCCAATAGGTTTTTTCATCACAATGAAAATAAGCCATTCTTTTCGGGTTAATAAAGAGTCCTGACCAATGCTGCTCTGGCTGGTCATACAAAATAACTAAAAGAACACATTCTTTTCAGTTTAATAAAGGGACAGTTCTACTGTGAGTAAAATTATTTGATTTTTCTGTAAAACTTTTTTAATGGCAGTAAAAAACTTACCCTTTTTTCTATGCTTTGTATATTCTTTTTGGCCTAATAAAAGCTTTGAAGGACTTTTCTTCATGCTTTAACGGTATTTTGCTATAGTGAATCCATTCTTCTAGTGATTAGCAGCGTTTTGAAAATAAGCTGTTTTAAGATTCACCTAGAGATGTTTTTGTGGACCAATCCTGCATTCTAGTGTTGAAAACATAATGTCCTCTAAGACAAGGAATTTGAGGGCATTAGCCAATAGGTAAACAAATACAAAGTAGAGACAATAGGGAAAATCTTTTCAAGACAGTGGAAATCAGTTCTGTGGATATTTCGGCCCTATGTCCAAGGGCCGTCTTCAGCAAAATACAAGAACATGAGAGAAACTGTATATATATATATATATATATATATATATATATATATATATATATATATATATATATATATATATATATATATATATATATAAATCAAAAATTGTATATTTATATTATATATATATATATATATATATATATATATATATATATATATATATATATATATATATATATATATATATATATATATATATATATACTAGCTGTTGGGGTGGCGCTTCGCACCACCCCAACACCTAGTTGGTGGGGGCGCTTCGCGCCCCCCCCCAAGCCCCCCCGCGCGCGTAAGTCGTTACGCGCCATAATAGTTACGCGCCATTGTAGTTGTGTCCCTATGTCCCACCTGTGAATATAGATAGATATATATATATATATATATATATATATATATATATATATATATATATATATATATATATATATATATATATATATATATATATATATATATATATATATATATATATATGGTTTTAACTACGTAAAACTTGCGAATATACAACATTCTTTGCTGTCCCATTGTCTTTGCATATAAATAGATTGTCAGGTTTACCGACTCTTGAACATGCAACATATAATGGTCCATGGGAAAACAATCTGTATTCAGATCTATACCTCATGATTCTAATGATTGCCCTTGAGCTTTGTTGATGGTGATTGCTAATCGACCATTCCCTGTCCCGGTGTCCCGGTCGTCATTTACATCCCCCTGTTTCCCCCGGTGTCCCCGTTGTAGTTGTGTCCCTGTGTCCCGGTCGTCATTTATATTCCCTGTGTCCCGGTCGTCATTTGTATCCCGGTGTCCCGGTCTGTATATACATTCGTTTTTTAGTTTTGTTTTTCTCCTTTATTTTTTTCCTTTTTTTTCTTTTTTAGCTTATTTAGATTTTTAGATTTTTTAGTTTTTTTATTAGTTTTTAGTTTTTTTTTTCTTTTTAGTTTTTTTGTCCCGGTTGTCATTTATATCCCCCTGTTTCCCCCGGTGTCCCCGTTGTAGTTGTGTCCCTGTGTCCCGGTCGTCATTTATATTCCCTGTGTCCCGGTCGTCATTTGTATCCCAGTGTACCGGTCTGTATATACATTCGTTTTTTAGTTTTGTTTTTCTCCTTTATTTTTTTCCTTTTTTTTTCTTTTTTAGTTTATTTAGATTTTTAGATTTTTTAGTTTTTTTATTAGTTTTTAGTTTTTTTTTCTTTTTAGTTTTTTTGTAGTTTTTACCTTCTTTTTAGTTTTGTTAATTTTTTTTTTTTACTTATGTCCTGGTCGTCATTTATACTCCCTGTGTCCCGGTGCTTTGTTGATTGCTAATCGAACATTCCTTTTGTCCTGGTCGCTTTCTCTTTGAGTGTCGTCATTTATTTTAGCTTATTTTTCAGTTTTTTCCTTTTTTTTAGTTTTTTTTTTTTATTTTTTATTGTTTTTAGTTTTTTACCTTTTTTTAGTTTTTTTAGTTTTTTTAGTTTTTTAGCTTTTTTACTTTTTTTATTAGTTTTTAGTTTTTTTTGTAGTTTTTGCCTTTTTTTAGTTTTTTCAGTTTTTTTTTTAGTTTTTTATTGGTTTTTACCTTTATTTTAGCTTATTTTTCAGTTTTTTTCCTTTTTTTTTAGTTTTTTTTTAGTTTTTAGTTTTTTTATCTTTTTACCTTTTTTTAGTTTTTTTAGTTTTTTTAGTTTTTTAGCTTTTTTATTTTTTTTATTAGTTTTTAGTTTTTTTTGTAGTTTTTGCCTTTTTTTAGTTTTTTTAGTTTTTTAGCTTTTTTATTAGTTTTTAGTTTTTTTTGTAGTTTTTGCCTTTTTTTAGTTTTTTTAGTTTTTTAGCTTTTTTATTTTTTTTATTAGTTTTTAGTTTTTTTTGTAGTTTTTGCCTTTTTTTAGTTTTTTCAGTTTTGACGTCACCTGATCCAGTTTTTTCAGGTGACGTCACCTGACACATCCACAGACAGACAACTTATTTTTATATATATAGATAGATATATATATATATATATATATATATATATATATATATATATATATATATATATATATATATATATATATATATATATATATATATATATATATATATATATATATACTAGCTGTTGGGGTGGCGCTTCGCGCCACCCCAACACCTAGTTGGTGGGGCGCTTCGCGCCCCCCAAGCCCCCCCGCGCGCGTAAGTCGTTACGCGCCATATTAGTTACGCGCCATTGTAGTTGTGTCCCTGTGTCCCACCTGTGAATAGAGATAGATATAAATATATGTTTTTAACTACGTAAAACATGCGAATATACAACATTCTTCGCTGTCCCATTGTCTGTGCATATAAATAGATTGTCAGGTTTACTGACTCTTGAACATGCAACATATAATTGTCCATGGGAAAAACAATCCGTATTCAGATCTATACCTCATTATTCTAATGATGTGTCCCTTTGTCCCGGTCGTCATTTATATTCCCTGTGTCCCGGTCGTCATTTGTGTCCCGGTGTCCCAGTTTGTAATTTCTCTTTGAGCGTCCCGGTCGTCATTTATATTCCCTGTGTCCCGGTGTCTCGGTCGTCATTTGTGTCCCGGTGTCCCGGTCTGTAATTTCTATTCGAACAATCCCTGTGTCCCGGTCGTCATTTATATATCCCGCCTGTGCCCCCGGCATCCCCGTTGTAGCTGTGTCCCTGTGTCCCGGTCGTCATTTATATTCCCTGTGTCCTGGTCGTGATTTGTGTCCGGGTGTCCCAGTCTGTAATTTCTCTTTGAGGTTCCCGGTCGTCACTTATATTCCCTCTGTCTCGGTCGTCATTTGTGTCCCGGTCTGTAATTTCTCTTTGAGTGTTTTTTCTTTTTAGTTTTTTTTTAGTTTTTTACCTTTTTTCTTTTTTTAGTTTTCTTTTTCTTCTTTATTTTTCAGCGTCACTATGAAGTACATATCAACGAATCTTTGTTCTTTTAACTTAAATCTGGTAGGCATTGATGACCTTATCCAAGTCAAAATCCCAAACCCAATCATCATCGCTATCATTTTCAGTTTTGATATGTTTGACTCTCGCTGTCCAGGTGGATTTTCATCTAACTGCGCGGTTTTGCGTTCTTTAGCCGCAAGCCTGTTTTCTTGCTGTTCTTGTGATTCCTCGGAACGCTTTCTTTTCTTACTTTCTCTATCAGCAGCAAGTTTTTTGGCATAGACTCTTTGAGCAGCTTCCTCGGCTGTTGCCATTGTAGGTTCTTCAGTCATTTTACAATTAAACACTTTTCCGTGAACGCATGTCTTAAATACCATTAATGACGTCACCGTCATAGCAAAAATGACGACAACTAATTTCATGACGTCAGTCAACACAGAAACATGACGTCACCTGATCCACAGACAGACAGACAGACAACTTATTTTTATATATAGATAGAAGATATCTATCTATCTATATAAAAATAAGTTGTCTGTCTGTGGATGGATGGATGGATCAGGTGACGTCACCTGAAAAAACTGGATCAGGTGACGTCAAAACTGAAAAAACTAAAAAAAGGCAAAAACTACAAAAAAAACTAAAAACTAATAAAAAAAATAAAAAAGCTAAAAAACTAAAAAAACTATAAAGGTAAAAACCAATAAAAAACTAAAAAAAAAACTGAAAAAACTAAAAAAAGGCAAAAACTACAAAAAAAAACTAAAAACTAATAAAAAAAGTAAAAAAGCTAAAAAACTAAAAAAACTAAAAAAACTAAAAAAAGGTAAAAAACTAAAAAAAAATAAAAAATAAAAAAAAACTAAAAAAAGGAAAAAACTGAAAAATAAGCTAAAATAAAGGTAAAAACCAATAAAAAACTAAAAAAAAAAGGAAAAAACTAATAAATGACGACACTCAAAGAGAAAGCGACCAGGACAAAAGGAATGTTCGATTAGCAATCAACAAAGCACCGGGACACAGGGAGTATAAATGACGACCAGGACATAAGTAAAAAAAAAAAAACTATCTATATATATAAAAATAAGTTGTCTGTGGATCTGTGGATCGTGGATCAGGTGACGTCACCTGAAAAAACTGGATCAGGTGACGTCAAAACTGAAAAAACTAAAAAAAGGCAAAAACTACAAAAAAAACTAAAAACTAATAAAAAAAATAAAAAAGCTAAAAAACTAAAAAAACTAAAAAAAGGCAAAAACTACAAAAAAAACTAAAAACTAATAAAAAAGCTAAAAAACTAAAAAAACTAAAAAAAAGGCAAAAACTACAAAAAAACTAAAAACTAATAAAAAAAATAAAAAAGCTAAAAAACTAAAAAAACTAAAAAAACTAAAAAAAGGTAAAAAACTAAAAAAACTAAAAACTAAAAAAAAACTAAAACAGGTAAAAACTAAAAGAACTAAAAAAGAAAAAAATAAATGACGACACTCAAAGAGAAAGCGACCAGGACAAAAGGAATGTTCGATTAGCAATCAACAAAGCACCGGGACACAGGGAGTATAAATGACGACCAGGACACAAGTAAAAAAAAAAATTAACAAAACTAAAAAGAAGGTAAAAACTACAAAAAAACTAAAAAGAAAAAAAAAACTAAAAACTAATAAAAAAACTAAAAAATCTAAAAATCTAAATAAACTAAAAAAGAAAAAAAAAAGGAAAAAACTAAAGGAGAAAAACAAAACTAAAAAACGAATGTATATACAGACCGGTACACCGGGATACAAATGACGACCGGGACACAGGGAATATAAATGACGACCGGGACACAGGGACACAACTACAACGGGGACACCGGGGGAAACAGGGGGATGTAAATGACGACCGGGACACCGGGACAGGGAATGGTCGATTAGCAATCACCATCAACAAAGCTCAAGGGCAATCATTAGAATCATGAGGTATAGATCTGAATACAGATTGTTTTCCCATGGACCATTATATGTTGCATGTTCAAGAGTCGGTAAACCTGACAATCTATTTATATGCAAAGACAATGGGACAGCAAAGAATGTTGTATATTCGCAAGTTTTACGTAGTTAAAACCATATATATATATCTATCTATATTCACAGGTGGGACATAGGGACACAACTACAATGGCGCGTAACTATTATGGCGCGTAACGACTTACGCGCGCGGGGGGGCTTGGGGGGGGCGCGAAGCGCCCCCACCAACTAGGTGTTGGGGTGGCGCGAAGCGCCACCCCAACAGCTAGTATATATATATATATATACAAGTTGTCTGTGTGTGTGTGTGTGTGTGTCGAGTGACGTCATGTTTGTGTGTCGACTGACGTCATGTTAATCGACTGACGAAATTTAAAGACCGGGGCATCGGGACACAAATGACGACCGGGACATATAGGGAATATAAATGACGACCGGGACACTCAAAGAGAAAGCGACCGGGACACAAGGAATGTTCGATTAGCAATCACCATCAACAAAGCACCGGGACAGAAATGACGACCGGGACACAGGGAATATAAATGACGACCAGGACACTCAAAGAGAAATTACAGACCGGGACACCGGAACACAAATGACGACCGGGACAAAAACAACCGCGACACTCAAAGAGAAATTACAGACTGGGACACGGGGACACAAATGACGACCGGGACACAGGGAAACAACAATAACGGGGACGTCGGGGGCACAGGGGGATATATAAATGACGACG
Source organism: Artemia franciscana (assembly GCF_032884065.1). Classification (NCBI taxonomy): domain Eukaryota; kingdom Metazoa; phylum Arthropoda; class Branchiopoda; order Anostraca; family Artemiidae; genus Artemia; species Artemia franciscana. Next base: position 6,884,545 of record NC_088869.1, on the reverse strand, counting down.
GGGACACAGGGAATGTTCGATTAGCAATCACCATCAACAAAGCTCAAGGGCAATCATTAGAATAATGAGGTATAGATCTGAAGACACAGGTACACAACTACAATGGCGCGTAACTAGTATGGCGCGCAACGACTTAAGTGCGCAGGGGGGGGATTGGGGGGGCGGGGCGAAGCGCCACCCCAAAAGCTAGTATATATATATATATATATATATATATATATATATATATATATATATATACATATATATATATACATATATATATATATATATATATATATATATATATATATATATATATATATATATATATATATATATATATATATATATATATATATATATACATATATATATATATATATATATATATATATATATATATATATATATATATATATATATATATATATATATATATATATATATATATATATATATATATATATATATATAT
>NC_088869.1:6874088-6879088 GCF_032884065.1 Artemia franciscana | reverse complement strand
TTGAGTGGAGAAGATCGTGTTGGCATAGCTATGGTTGCACTTATTAAAACTGCTAATAAGTCGATTTCACGGCTGCGCAACGTAAATCACCCAATGACTCTATCACCAGAGGACGAGTTATGAATTAAAAAAAAGACATGTGTTAGGTTTGTAAGAGGGAATTTGTTGAGGCTAGCGGGGAAATGTCAGTCTGCGACCATGACCATTTAAGCAATCCTAATTTTATCAGGAGGTGAGGTAACGTTCGTGGACTTGTACATCAATCTTGTAATTTAAACGTTAAGCATCACTAGTTTACAGAGAAGTGAACTTGTAGATGGCACATGGGCAGATGGGTCTTTTTCACATAATATCATGCCCGAATCATCTGAGACATTGCTCAGATGAAAAAAAACAATATGTGCTTCAATAAAATCCGTTTCTTGGATTCCTATTATTTTCTAAGAACCCTTAAGGTATTTGACTCAAGTACAAAAAATTAGTGATTTTAATTGCTTCCCCAGCGTTTTCCAGATGATGAAATGCATGATTTATTAACGAGTAAGGGTATATACCCGTATGAGTACTTCAAATCCGCCTCAAGGCTACGTAAGGAAAAACTACCACCCATCGAAGTGTTTTGTGAGTCACTTCACGATCATCAATGCACCACTGCCAACTAGGAATTTGGTAAGGAAGTTTGGGAAAGGGAGAGTGTAAGAATGGGATGGATTATTTTAAAATATACCTGTTAAGTTATTTGTTGACGTTTTTGGATATTATGTGTAAAAACACTGAGAAGATTTACGAGGAATTTATTTTGGACTTGTGGGATTGTTTTTCTACTCCTCATCTGGTGATGGACTTAATTTTAAAAATCCGTAACGAAAAATAGGTCTGATCACCTACGTGGATCAGGACTTATTTGTAGAGAGATTAATTAGGAGAGGGTATATTTTCACTGGGGATTGTATCCTGAAACTGAACTGACTGGAAAATGCACCGGTGAAAAGTCGAATGTGGTTTTCCTGGATATGAACTCCCTTTATCCGTCGGCAGTGTCCCACTTCTCTTAACCGTGTGGTAATCACTAATGTCTAGAAGACCTTTGTGATCCATGTTTCCCCGACATTGCCACTGTGGAGGAGAATGGACTACAGCCATGATTTTTTTAATTGATGGTGAAATACCAGTAGTATGTCATGGCTCGGTAAAAGGTTTTGTTTTCCTGTGCATAAACAGACCAGTGCTTCGGGATCAATATATTTCCTATAATTTATCCTCGGAAGGGGAATGGGACATGCACTGGACACCTCCAAAACAAAAGCTTATTGCCGACCTTCAACCAAAACAGAATATTGTTGTACATTATGTTCTTTTGCGATGGATGCTGGCAAGCGGTTTCAAGGTCACAAAGATTCATAGAGCCCTCCAGTTCGATCAAAAGCCAAACATGAATAGGTTTATTGACACCTTTGTCAGTAAAAGATCTTAGACGAAAGCGAAGGTTGAAAAAGGAATCTTTAACCTCATTTTAAATTCAGCCTTCGGTTAGATGAACGAGATTTTGCGCAATAGGAGTCGTTGTTCACGATCATAGACTCCAATATAATCCTTTTACACGGAAGAAAAAGAAGCGTAGTTTTAAATAAAAATAATACCACTGGTAGTGACATGTTGGAAATTAAAAAAAATCAAGTTAGAATTTTATTAAAATGTTTGTAAGTTCCATTGGTCGGGGGAGGAACAAGTTTAAATATTATGGAGACACTGATCCACTCCTGTTAGAAGTTAAAACTAAAAATTTATTAGACGATTTCGAAAATGGCAAGCACAGTAGCTCTCGAATGGACCGCAACAACTGGGACGAGTTCATTTATCTGGAGCTAGTGAAGTTCCAGGCCCTAAATAAGTTGTTATTTTTAAAATACAAGGGGGAGAGCGACTTGATATCCCATCGTGTGCTTGCAGGTCCAAAGGTGTACTGCGTGCAAACGCACAATAAGGATAAAAAAACTGCAAAGGGTTGCCATCATGCTAAGTAAAGAAAATTTTCACCTGAGTGTTTATAGGAAGTGTGTAGGAAATGATTTAGTTCCAAAAGCAAGTTTCATGGCAATTTGCTCTTTAAAGTGTAAAACCTATACAGTTCGAGTTGAAAAAAAGGTGATGTCGGCCATATCAGATAAAGTCTATGTGCACGCAGACGTTGTGAGAATACTATTACACGGTCACTACCATACTTCAGATCAAGACGTATGTGTAGAGTAAAGACAGCATCTCAGTCTGGAGAAAGCTCAATAGTTGGTAGGAGGGGGTCCATGCTTTTCAATCTTTATCCCCGACAGTCCTCGGGTGAGCAGTGTGTTTTTCTAGTCTTTTTCTAGTGTTTTTTTTTTTACATTTTTTATTTACTCATATTTATTTACTTTTTACACAAAGCTGAATCGATGTTTTAAGAAAGTGTTTAATATTATACTATTTTATGTTTTAAAACCATTAACCTGTGCCCGGCCCAACATATTGGGAACTGCATCTTCCAGCCACCGCAGCGGTCACCTCCATCCTCTGAGAGGGGAGCATGTTCAAGTGCTTTTAAAATGTTATTTTTAAATGTGTTCGTAAATATGTATTCAAGTGATTATGCAAATACATAGTGCATTTATTTGTGTATTGACGAAATAATGTATTTTATTTTAGTTTTTTTTCTATATGTTCAACCGATTGAGGTTAGATTAGGTTAATTGTATTTTGACAGCGAAAAGTGTAAGGTGTATATTTAAAACTCAAGTCAGATAATTTCTTTTCGAACCTTTAATGTCTGGTAAAACAACGAAAAGAATTCAAAATCGTGGTCAAATGTTTTTAGAAAATCCTAAAAATATCTATTATTGCTATAGTGTGTGGCAAGAGTCCTATGATAAAATAAAGACAATTGCACCAGACATAAAATTCATATGGGGATTGACGTGTTTAATATTATTGAACCAAACTCGTGGTTGATGATTTAGCTGAATCCATTGAAGAATGGCCACAGGAAATACTGCAATTATTTACGGTCCAATCTCATCACGAAACAATGTCCGTAGCCATTGTTCTCCATAATCTCTTTCATTAAAGCAAATGTATGAGAAAGCTTGCTTTTAATTGTGCTTACTAAATCATTTATAGGGTTGTTCTTGATTCAAGCTCTCTTATAACTTTAAACAAGCAAATATATCCCGTTGAACCGAATTTTTTACTTTAGGCATACAACCAAGGCACGAATAAACCCTATGGTTACATTCAATTGGATCTCACTCAAAACACACCCAAGGATTTACGTGTGGTCACGGATATTTTTGACAATCAAATTAAATATATTAATTGCATTGCAATTACTATAATAGTGAAATAAATAGTAAAATACCTGAATAGTAAAAAAAGTCATTGGTTGCCATCATAACACTGACATGAAAACGGACATGTATTTTCTATCCTAGGTTACTCAAAACCACGGATTAGGAATGCTATACTGAAACATGGTTTTGACAATGAATTAATTAATCTCCTATCTGAGCATTTTTAAAGTTTAACTGAAGGCAATATTCAACTGCCAGAAGTAGTTAAGCAACATACGAACCAATATCGTTAACTAGTGATAATCTTGATAAATGAAAAGTTGTTAGAATTAAGCAAAGACTTGTTACTATTAAGAAAAAACTTATCAATATTACGAAAAACTGTGTTGCTATTAAGAAAAATATTACTTTTAAGAGAAAACTTGTTTCATTTAACAGAAAATTTGTTACTTGTATGAAAAAACTTTCTTGTATTAAGAAAAAACTTGTTGCTATTAAGAAAAACCTTGTTACTACTAGAATAAATTTGTTAGTATTGTGAAAAATATATTATTTTTAAGAGATAAATTTATTACTATTAAGAAAATAACATTACTATTATGAAAAAATTTATTAGCACTAATAAGAAAACCTTGTTAGGATTAGAAATTTTTTTTTAGAAATAAGAAAATTTTTACATTAACTTTCCTTTGATCCTTCTCATCCATAATTTTCTAAGAAAAAATAACTATATCATTGTCTGGTATTGATTTGTCAATAGCCTTGAAATCTTTATACCATTTTTTTCATTATCACCTGATAATTTATATAACCAGCCGGAAGTCACTAAACCCTTCACGAACTCAAGAACTTTATCTGTATCCATACTGCAAGTCGATATTTATAGACTCTCTTGGGATATTTTACAATTATTGCTGGAGTTACTGAGCTTTGACAGTTGACCCCCTTGTGTAATAATAATTGCTTCGTTGTATTTTAAGTCCTCTTGTAATTTGGTGAATTTTGATTTTAGGGTCACTTGATTGTTTTGTAAATTTAAAAGCTCATCTTCTATAACCAAACAATGGGAATTAAGGGAATTGATATCCTCACTTAGTTTTTTTAATTTCCATATCATGTTCATGAAGTATATCGTTACCCTTTTTAAGTCATTAAGAAATACTTCAACTTGTTTGTTCAAACCTTCTATGGCTGCTTCATGGTGTAAATTTTTCTCTAAATTTGAGTTGTATTTAACTCGGGGATCAGCAAGTTGTTTGATAAATTTAACATAGTCAACACAAGGGGGGCTTGGGAAGCTTAGTTTTTTGGAACTGATTTTGGGGTTGTTGATTTTGTGACAGACCTGGCTGTACAGCGGGGTTTAGAGCCAGAAAGAAAGTGGTGTTAAAGGTGGTTCAGAATGATCATTCTAAGAACGGGGGGACGGGCAAGTTTAAACATAACTACTCATCACATTGTTTTTTCTCCTCAATAACCTGCAGACTTACGATGGGACCCCTGCCAACTCCGACTGCACTAAACCGTTCCAGTAGCGGCACGAAGTCTCCATTCTAGGCATGTGAATTTCATGGGCCTTAACATAATAGTGAAACAATAATAATCCAGATTATAAAGCTCGGAACTGGTCAATGACTGAACTGGGATTATAATAACTTCAGAAACGGATTTCAAAATTTA
>NC_088869.1:6866598-6873988 GCF_032884065.1 Artemia franciscana | reverse complement strand
GGGGGGCTGCAAAGTGCCCCCAACAGCTAATTATAAATAATATATAATAAATTCAGGCTAAGATGTCAGACTAAGACATTTAATTATGACAGATTGTAAAATTCCAATTTGATTGTCTTCAGAGTAGATCAGATTACAAAGTCGAAACCCTGATTTGAAGTTTTTTAGTTTTGGTATATTTTCTTAGCATTTACTATGTCGATTCCATAATTCCAGTTTTAAGAATGCCCAATGCACAAATTTCAAGGCTTTCTTGTTTATACGGCCATTTAACGAAGTTGAACTAATCAACACGTATAATACATTGAACGGGGGTCTATATGACCATTTAATGAAGTTGAACTGATCAATACGTATTATGCATTGAACTTATAAAGAATCTGGGATTAACAAAAAAATAATCCAAGTACTTTTTAACTATATTCGAACTTATTTACGAGTACAAAACTTGATGTCTAAAAGTAAAAAAAAAGTTCAACAAAGAAGAAACAGCTTAAAGATACAAAACCTAAATACAAATGTTTCTAATACCTACATTTATCTATAGACTGAAAGAAAGCAATATTTCATGAAAAAACTCAAATTGCACACTACATCTATGGCTTGTTGTCAGGAGCGGATACAGATTTAATATTTGGAAGGGGATCAATTTTTTTGCCCCTCTGACCCAGTAGGTAAGAACAATTTTTGATCTTCTAGGGGGGCAAGCATCCCTAAGACCACCCCTGAATCCGCCCCTCCTTATTGTAGACAAAATATTACAGTTACAGTTAAGGCACATCGTTAAGGCCATTCTGAAGAACAGTACCGGAACCAAGAATTTACCCACAGTGAGGATCGAACTTGATTCTTATTTAGAGTCAGATCGAAACTGTTCACAAAATTTTCTAACTAGTTTCTGAAAAACTCTCATTTTCCTCTATTTATTTCTTTCGTGTCTCGTTTCCAAGGAAATATTGAAACAACCTATTTTTAAACGGTTTTATATTCACATAAACTTGAAAGTAAAAAATGAAATTTGTATTTTCTGCTACCAAAAAGCTATGAAAAAGTTGAGAAAAAAGGTGAAAATGAGTGGTTTAATATTCGTGTTCGCATTGAAGTTTGCGCTGTCAGAAATGTCCTTGATCAGTTGTAAGATACGTCATTACCGCCCCATACTTACATTTCTTAGTTTAAAAATTCAAAGTTTTTCAATTGAGATAAAGTAGTTTTTCAAAGTAGTTAAAAAAATTTGTTTCCACCTTTTAACGAATTTGGAGATAACATAACAATTATAGATATTTCTATTTTAATTTTAACAGTCTGGTAAATCATACAGTTTCACCCATAGGGTTTACAAATTTCAAACAAATTGTCTGACTGTTCAAGGATCTTTAATTATTCAATAGTACGTACCTCGTCTTCTAATTGATGTCATAGGTTCTTTTTTTTTCAAAAGAACCGTTATCAGCTTTTTTCTTGTGTTTTTTAGCACATATAATCAAAACCTCAGATTAAACGCATTACCTTTTAAAATCCTATACAAACCCAAGTTGAAATAACCGGAATTAAATTATCAATTAGTTAAAGTTAATTGATTCATGTAGTCATCGGAGCTAAGTCTTACCACAGGAATTCGGTGAAATTATTAAATTGTTAAGAACACAAGATGTGTTCTTAAGCTGTGTATAAGGCTTTCCAAATTTAAGAATTTTATTCAAGTATTGTTTTTATTTATTTTCCGTAGGGGGAAGGAATTTTGGTACTTGTGTATTATACGCCACTCACTCAAGTTTACGCTGTGTAAATCTTGAGAACAAACCTGTTTCTTCGTAAGTTTCTTTCAGCTTAGCATGAGACAAGACAAAGACGAGTGACAGAATAGATGGGAAATACATAATTTGGGCTATATATTTGCACAGAAAGGGGGGTAAAGTATTTGGACACTTTGAAGTCAGAAAACAAATCATACTTCATAATATGAAGAATAATAGTACATAGCATATACTGCAAGCAGACCCGCTATAGATTACCCCCCCCCCCCCCGTGGACAAATACATAGCCCAAATTTATTTCTAAAGTAACGAAGAAACCTGTTTGTTCCCGAATTTCACACATCTTAAACCTGAGTGAGTGGCTTACAATGCACAAGTACCGGAATTTTTCATGGAGAGAGCCGGATTTCCCAGTATTATTGAAAACAATCAGTAATTAAATTAAAAAAAAACAAGTTTTTTCAATTGAAAATAAGGAGCAACATTAAAACAAACAGAAATTATCATGTATATGAAAAGGGTTGCCTCCTCCTCAAGACCTTGTTCTTTAAGCTAAAGTTTTTTTTATAGAATTTTTTAAAACAAAGCTTATTGTTTTAATTAAACAGTCATTGTATTTCAGGAATCGTTCTTAAAGAATTAGGACAAAAACTCAAAACTTGAGCGTTAAGAGCAATGTCTTGTAGAAGGGGCAACTTCTTTCATATGCGTAATAATTTCTGTTCGTTTTAAGTTTGAATGTTGCTTCTTACTTTCAGTTGAAAAAATTGGTTTTTAAAAAAAATCTAATTTCTGATCGTTTTCAATTATACCGGGAAATCCGGCTCTCTCCATGAAGAATTCCGGCATTTGTGCATTTATGCCACTCGCTCAAGTTTGCGATGTGCAAAACTCGAGAACAAACCGGTTTCTTCATTACTTTAGAAACAAATTTGGGCTACATATTTACCCACTGGAGGGGGGGGGGCTGAGTATAGAGGGATTGCTTGCAAAGTGTGTTAGGTACTGTTATTCTTCATATTATGAAGTATGAATTGTTTTCTGATCTCGAAGTGTCCAAATACTTTACCCCTCTTTCTGCGCAAATATATAGCCCCAATTATGTATTCCCCATCAATTCTGTCACTCGTCTTTGTCTTGTCTCGTGCTAAGCTGAAAGAAACTAACGAAGAAACAGGTTTGTTCTCAAGATTTACACAGCGTAAACTTGAGCGAGTAACTCAAGTACCAAAAATTCCTTCCCCCTACGGAAAATCAAAAAAACAATACATGAATAAAATTCTCAAATTAGGAAAGCCTTGTTTTCCAAGGGGGGGGGGAGTATTTACCAATAGGGGTGTTTTCTGCGGCCTACAGATTTTCAAGTGGGGGGGGGGATAAACGCCTAGAACCAGGAACGGTGGCTCCTTGCCGACACAAGAAAGAGCTTTAGTTAGGACCTTTTTTAAACAGTGTCTCAATTTTTGTATAAAACTGTCTTTTTTTCTCATTATCTTATTATACAACTAGTGTTAACTGAAATTATATAATCAATTGGTAGATGTTACTTTATTCGTGAATTATCATTAGAAACTAATATTCATTCAAAATGTTATCTCTTTTCAATTCATATTAAAATATTATCATATTTCTTAAACATCTTTTTTTTTCTTAATTATTTTCTTGTTATCCAATTATCTTAAAATTGTATCATTATTTTTTATCTGATATATTTTTCAATATTATTTTTGCCAGAATTATTCACAAGAGACCCATAACCATACAATTATCATGCTAGTAAGCAAGAGGAAAATTTCCCTAATTTTCAAAATGAACTTACAAGTCCAGCTATTGTTTACATAATAAAGGAAGTTCAATAACCACAGGGAGGAGTTTCATCTGTGACGAAGCCTTTAACACGTTATATCTTATATAGGCTTCTATAGCCAATTAAATAAAAAACTAGTTTTTTTAACTGAAAGTAAGGAGCGACACTAAAACTTAAAACGAACAGAAATTACTCCGTATATGAAATGGGTTGTCCCCTCCGCAATCCCTCGCTCTTTACGCTAAAGCTTTTAATTGTTTTAAAAAATAGAAATGTGGCAAAGAGTCAAACTTTAGCGTAAAGAGCGTGGGATTGCGCAGGGGACAATCCATTTCATATACGGAGTAATTTCTGTTCGTTTTAATTTTTTGTGTCGCTCCTTACTTTCAGTTAAAAAAACTAGTTTTTTTTTAATTTAATTTCTGAACGATTTTGAATTAATGCATGTTTGATTTTGGCTCTCCGCAGATAAATTTTTGAAATGAAATTTGTATATTAATTTTTTTTTTTTTTTTTTGCTAAATGGCTTTCTCCTAGTTTTGATCAGACGATTTTGAGAAATGAGAGGTGGGGAAGGAGGCCTAGCTGCCCTCCAACTTTTCGGTTACTTAAAAAGGCTACTAGAACTTTTAATTTTTAATGAGCGTTTTTATTATTAAAAAATATGCGTAATTTAAGAATTAACTTACGTAACAAACTTTTATGTTCTTATATTATTATTATGTGTACGATAGGGTTTGTACCCTTGTTAGTACCTCGCTCTTTACACTAAATCGTAAGTTTTGTCCCAATTCTTTAAGAATGACCCCTGAATCAAAAAGGCCGTAGAATAAATAGTTGAAATTACTAAAAATACTTTAGCATAAAGAGCAAGGTATTTGTCTCTTCCTAAATACCTCGCTCTTTATGCTAAAGTATTTTTAGAACCCCTCATATACGTAATAATCTCTGTTCGTTTTAAATTTCAATGCTATTCCTTACTTTCAAGTGAAAAAACGTTTTCATTGTTTATTTTATCATTGTTTTTATAGTAATGCTAGAAAATCCTGCGCCCTTTTCATTGAGTTTTTCTTCCCCCATGACATATTCCTCCAATAAAATATCATCCCACACAGCCCCCTCCAATCAACCCCATCCCCCAAACTAATTTAATTAATTAAAATTATTTGCAACCGGAACCCCTTCCGATAATCCCCAGACCTTATATAAGGGGGCCACTATCGAAAAGAAAATTGAGCTTGCTGAATGGAAGCAGTCGACAGACCGCTAAAGTAAATCTCAGCCTAGATAAACATGTTGTTGGTATTGGTGTAGCACGTGGTTACCGCTTGAGTAACGGTCTAATCATTCTCGGCCTTAAGCATCCGTTAACCTCTGTAGCTGTACTGAGTGGATGAGTGTGATTGTATGCAGAATTGGAAACCTTTATAACAAGGAAAGTTGACTAGCATGCCAGTGGGAGACCCACTGGGAGAGAGAGAGAGAGGTATTCCCTTTCATTTCCACTTGGTCTTGTCTGGTAATGTTTTGGTCTGTTTGTTGTCACGGCAAACCTTGCCTTAACTACACCATTGGTGTGTCAAACTTTGACAGATCAAAACTGTCACTTCTCTTTTGTATTGAGAAATCGGGCGAGAGTTTTGCCTCAATGTATGAGTGAAATTGGCATCGATACGGCTAGTTGGTCACTAGCCAGTCAGTTGGCTTGATTCCATGCTCCTGTTGGAAAAAATGTTAAAAAGTGAGTTTAATTAATTAAATTATAAATTTGCAACCGGAGCCACTGCCGATAATCCCCAGACCTTATATGAGAGGATCACTATCGAAAAGAAAATTGAACTTGTTGTATGGAAGCAGTTGACACGGGCTAAAGTGAATCTCAGCCTACATAAACATGTTGTTGGTATTGGTGTAGCACAGGGTTACCGCTTGAGCAACGGTCTAACCATTCACGGCCTTAAGAATCCATGCACCAGTGTAATTGTACTGAGTGGATGAGTGTGATTTTATTTGGAATTGGAAACCTTTATAACAAGGAAAGTTGACTAGCATGCTAGTGGGAGACCTAGTGGAAGAGAGAGAGAGGTATTCTCGTTCATTTCCACATAGTCTTGTCTGGTAATGTTTTGGTCTGCTTGTTGTCACGGCAAAGCTTGCATTAACTACACCAATTGGTGTCTTTGAAAAAAACTTTGACAGATCAAAACTCTCACTTCTCTCTTGTATTGAGAAGTCGGGCGAGAGTTTGGCCTCAATTTCTGTATGAAATTGACATCAATACGGCTTGTTGATCACTAACCTGTTCATTCGGCTTGATTGTGTGCCCATGTTGAACAATGTCAAAAGTATGTTTAATTAATCAAAATTATAAATTTGCAACCAGAACCCCTGCCGATAATTCCCAGACCTTATATGAGTGGGTCACTATCGAAAAAGAAAAATTGAGCTCGTTGAATGGAAGCAGTCGACACGGGCTAAAGTGAATCTCAGCCTAGATAAACATGTTGTTGGTATTGGTGTAGCACATGGTTACCGCTTGAGCAACGGTCTAATCATTCACGGCCTTAAGAATCCGTGCACCTGTGTCGCTGTATCTAGTTGATGAGAGAGTTGAATAGACATAATAAGGAATGGGTAATGGGCTAGTGTGCCAGGAGAGACCCCAAGGAGAGAGAGCCAATGGGCCCTTTAGTTCCTTTAGGGCTTGTCTGGTTATTTTAGCCCAATTGTTTTCACGGCAAGGCTTGATCAGTTGCACTTAAAAGTGAATTGTATCACACAACTCATAAAGGAACATTTTCTTGTGGAATTGTGTCAAGGAAAAGTCTGTTTAAAATTGAAATAACGATGCAAGACTCATCCAAGGCTCTTTTCCTATGTCAAAAGTTTTAGTTTTCGAGGGTAATAGCTACGTATGTTGAAAAAATGAAGATATTAGACTATTTTATAATTGCAAATGGTAACGAATGTGATTAAAGGCTCTTTTCCTATGTCAAAAGTTTTAGTTTTCGAGGGTAATAGCTACGTATGTTGAAAAAATGAAGATATTAGACTATTTTATGATTGCACATGGTAAAGAATGTGCTTAAAGGCTCTTTTCCTATGGCAAAAGTTTTAGTTTTCGAGGGTAATGCTACGTATGTTGGAAAAATGAAGATATTAGACTATTTTATGATTGCACATGGTAAAGAATGTGATTAAAGGCTCTTTTCCTATGTCAAAAGTTTTAGTTTTCGAGGGTAATAGCTGCGTATGTTGAAAAAATGAAGATATTAGACTATTTTATAATTGCAAATGGTAACGAATGTGATTAAAGGCTCTTTTTTATGTCAAAAGTTTTAGTTTCGAGGGTAATAGCTACGTATGTTGAAAAAATGAAGATATTAGACTATTTTATGATTGCACATGGTAAAGAATGTGATTAAAGGCTCTTTTCCTATGTCAAAAGTTTTAGTTTTCGAGGGTAATAGCTACGTATGTTGGAAAAATGAAGATGTTAGACTATTTTATGATTGCACATGGTAAAGAAAGTGCTTAAAGGCTCTTTTCCTATTTCAAAAGTTTAGTTTTCGAGGGTAATAGCTACGTATGTTGAAAAAATGAAGATATTAGACTATTTTATAATTGCAAATGGTAACGAATGTGATTAAAGGCTCTTTTTCTATGTCAAAAGTTTTAGTTTTCGAGGGTAATAGTTACGTATGTTGGAAAAATGAAGATATTAGACTATTTTATGATTGCACATGGTAAAGAATGTGATTAAAGGCTCTTTTCCTATGTCAAAAGTTTTAGTTTTCGAGGGTAATAGCTACGTATGTTGGAAAAA
>NC_088869.1:6399352-6506271 GCF_032884065.1 Artemia franciscana | reverse complement strand
AAAATGACGCTACTGCTAGTCAGCTTACTGTGCCGTTCCCACTGGCTCTACTGCAGTTAGAAATGGGCAGTTACCGCGCAGTAACTGCAGTTACTGAAAAACCGTCAGCTGGAACACACCCTATATCATATAGTTAATCTATTACTCCCATTCCTCTTGAGCTAGTTTTCTTCTAACTCCCTAGCCTACTTATTCCCCCCTCTAATAACATCATAGAACAACATTAAGCATTCATAGTAGGACTGTTATTGTTATTGAACTATACAATAACTACTTTTGTAACCTTCCTTGTTCCCCTCCCAATGTTTTATACATTGTTTTACTGATTTTTAGCAGTAGGTTACTTTGTTCAACCTACTTTGGTTATAAGCCACTTTGTTTCATGCAGTTGTTCAATGGGAAATATATTGTATGATACTTTTTGGTACTAGCATCCATTTGTTGTTATGGTTGTATCTATTCATGAATTTCTTATTTAATAAAAAAAAATACCTAATAGAAAATGATTACATTTAGTGTTCATGCGCCAGTTTTAATCTAAATCATCCTACCAAAATAATCGAATCATAATATTAGTTGCTAAGACTTGAGAATCAACAGATTTATGGGCTTTATTAAACTGGTCAATTTGCAGTTTAGTCTACAGCATAATTTAGATAGTATGAAACTGATAGGCCTATATCACTTGGTGCCTTTTCTATCAAGCATTTCTTCCCATTTCAAGCCCTTAGTGTTAAAAGTAAAAAGCTAGGCTAGACCTTTTTTAGGAAAGAAATTGGAATTTTTAAAAAGAGTTTTAAACCCCTCAAAATTATTGTTAATTTAGAAAAGTTGAGTAAAATTCTAGTTTATCAACTTTTGGCTATCTGAGAAAGTGGTTATGTCAAGAAAATGAAACTCTCAGGGATGGGTCTACAGGCTGAAGTATATCCCAGTAAAGGTGTTTTAAAGTACCCATCTCCACTCCTTGTCCCTCTAGAGGGCCCTGAAATTTGCCTAAATTATTGGTCTATACCTATTGAAATTTTGACAAAACAACATTTTACCTTAATTTTCAGTTACCAGTTGCTTTTTCTCTGCCTTTATTTCTGAAAGCGTAATTCCTGTTATTTGAGTAGAATTCTGAGTCATATTAACGTATTTTTTTTCAAAATTTAGGAAATATATTTGCATATTCTCTTGTGAGAGAGATAGTGAAAGCATATTCTCTTGCTGTTGTTGATTGCAAGAAGAAAATCCAATTAAGTTACTCTAAAATTGTTGCTAACTGAGGATACAATAGAAACTGAGATACAATAGTGTAACATATGGACCAGCAAACCCCCTCCCCCTTTCAGAACTCAAAACCAAATCTCTCATTCATTTATTTTAGAAAGCTTTAAAATAAGAATCTCTTATACATATAAAGATTTTAAAGTAAAAGTTAATCATCTCATAGGATTTGTGCTTTTTTAGTACAAGTTTTATAACAGGCAAAAAATGATACTTTTTACCTTTGGTACAAATCTTCCTTCAAGCAAAAAATGATACTTTTTTGACTACCAAAATTAGATTCAAACTTTTGAATAAAGCCAATTAGAAACCAGATTTCTACATCTGGTCTGGTCAACAAACTGAAGGTGAAAACCCTTGTTATAATAAATCTTTGCAAGGAGGTTAAGCCATATGTTGTATAATCAAAAAAAGAGTTGTGTTGCAACATTTCTGAGGTCAGTCTACCCTGTGCTTAATTTAGAAATCCGGATTGATTCGGGATATATAAGGTGAACTAAAAGTTAAGAGTGTAATTCAGTTTTTTGGTAGTCACTCTTTGATGCACTTTATACTACTATCATTTGTTGGAGCCGTTTTACCTGAAGTTGTATATGAAGTAAGAAAATAAAATTATTGTCAATAATTGTGTTTGTCTTGAGTTAAGGTACAGGTACAGTTCCTATTGTCTACTGGTACGTTCCCAAGGGAATCTGCCCATCTCGGCAAATCTAAACATCATGATAATGAATTCGTCTCCAAGATTATAGAGACTGGTCAATAGAACCCTCCCAATCTATATCCATTAACTATAAGGCTCCCATACCACAAACAACTTAAACAATATAAGAAATCAAGTAGACCTTATAAGCAACCAGTCAAAATAGATCAAGAAAACGAATATACTTTATAAGAAACCCCCCCCCGTAACATTTGGCGCGGCCATCAAAAAAAGACACTAAAGGAACTGTATATGCCTAACAACATGACTACCTGCTACCCTAGACAAATATGATTATTCACAAATTATTTTTTGATTTTAAGTGCATTTAATTTCACATTATTTAAGTGCAGTATAATTTTATTTCTACTTATGTATTCTTTTGTGTATACCCCATCTTAAAATAATTAGAATATTAAGTAGTTAAATATAAATAAATCTTAAATGAAAACTAAAATTTTATATACCGCATAACTTCAAGAAAAAAAACTGAATTAAAATAACAAATATGGCTCATGAACAAGATGAATTATTAAAAGCGCAACAAATCATTGCAACTTCGGTAGAAATTGCAAAATCATTACCTGATTATGAAGGGGATACAGATGTAGATCAATTCAACATCCACTTAGGACAATTTGTTGAAATGACAAAAATTGACTTAAAAGCATTAAAAAACATGCTACTCTTAAGACTAAAAGGTCAGGCTTTGACATTTTTGAAGCAAATTGAAAATACCGTAGGAACAGAAGCCACCTCAACAATTAACTCAATAGAGTTATTGCAACAGGCTTTTCAAAAGAGATTCATCGATACTAGTTCATTGAACAAACTAAAACATGGGTTAGTAACATTCGAACGGACCCAAAACGTAAGAGAATATCTAAATAAAATCAGAATCGCAACAGAAGCGCGATACGGTCCAGGTGAAGGAGAATTGTATGAAAAAATAATACTAAACGCATTTAAACAGGGACTCAACCCAAAACTATATCGTCTCTTAATTTCCAAAAAAATCGACGACTTAGAACTGGCAGTTCAGGAAATAGAGACCGCCGTGGAAATCGATTCCATAGTCCTGCAACACCAAAAACTATCAATAAATGCGGTAGAAAGTAAAACAGCTATAAAATCAAGAGATCCCTCTCCGCGATTTTTCTCCAGAGAATCATCGCCAAAACCGCTTCGAAATCAAATTCGAACCACCACACCTCCAAGACAAGTACGCTTTGCCCCCAATAATCAAATGAGGACACAAGCCAATATAGAACCACTAAGATGCTACTCCTGTAACCGGTTAGGTCACATCGCAAGAAATTGTTTTACAAACAATAATTATCGCCCAAATTTTAGGGGATCGAGCAATCATTTGTCCAGGGGGACAAACTACAATGGGTACGCCCCTAGAGGCAATCAAGGGAACACCTTTTTAATAGGAGGTAATTATCCAACCCGAAATTTCCAATGCAGTACGAATCAGTATCGCGGAGGGTATCGCGGAAGGTTAAACCAACCTAACAATGGTTGGAATAGAAATACAAGAGGTAACTTTACCAGCCGACGGAACCCATATAACAACTCAACTTCAATTAATGATCAAGAAAACCAAAATAGAACTAATGAAAACTCTACACCCGAAATCTGGGAACCCCAGGGAAACGACTCAAGCCCCCAAAATTCATAGGACCAAAATTTGGTGGCAAAATAATATATAGGTCCCTGCCAGTGATTATACCATTTTTAAGTGCAAATAATGATAATATGTTACCAGTATTTGAAAATTTTAATGCAGGAAATATTTATTTCTCAGCCCTTATAGATTCAGGGGCAACAGTAAATGTGATAAATACATCCGTATTTAATAAATTACCCAATTATATTAAACGACGAATGAGCAATATATGTCCCAATTTATCAAGTGTGACGGGACACGACCTGGATGTAAAAGGCACTGTGTACCTAACCTTGCGCAAAGATGACAGAAATTTCTATACTCAATTTATAGTTTGTAAAAATTTTCCATACGAAGCGATAATAGGTGCTAACTTTTTAAAAGCCAATAAAATATTATTAGATGTAGCAAATTCAAAGTTTATATATCCGACAAAAACCAAATCAGAAATAAATAACATACAAGCAAACAAGGTAAAGGAAAACATAGGCAACATGAAGGAGTATAGAGAAAAACAAATTCAAGAAATTTCATATTTATGGAAAAAGCTAGCGAATATAGAAACTCCCAGAAAAAAACCAGAAGATAATATCCTAAACTCAATAAAAGAAAGTCATAACGAAAAATATTATGGATTCGTAGTAAGAAAAACTAAGATTCCCCCTAAATCAATGCAGAGGGTCCAAATATCACAGATGTTAGAACCAGTTAATGATAAAAATGAAACTTGGGTAGCATCGCCGTCGGAAAATCTCCCGAAAAATGTAGTTTGCGAAGAACAAATTATAAATTACGAAAAGGGTGAAGGTTATATTTGGGTAACGAACACCCACGAAAACGACCTAATCACCCTAAGTAAAGGTACATGTTTAGTAGAGATACAAATAGTATCGGAATCCGATATTAATAATTGGAAAAATTTGGAAAAGAACTTAGTGAATAATATTAATGTTCACGTTGACAAAGAATTTTCACTGACGCGATCTCAATTTCTTGAAAAATTCGAACTAAGTCACATAACCGATGTATCATTAAAACAAAAATTATGCGACTTATTATGGGAATATAAAGATGTCTTTTCGACATCTGAAGACGACATAGGACTTATCCCATTTTATGAACACGCAATACAAACCACGGGGCCGCCAGTTGCAAAACAACCATACAGAATTCCTTATAAGCATAAAGAATGGCTAATAAATAAAATACATGAACTTGAAAAAAATCAAATCATAAGGCCAAGCATAAGCCCATACTCTGCCCCCGTTATTCTAGTCCCGAAAAAGAATAATGATCTTAGACTAGTGGTAGATTATAGAGCTTTAAATAAACAGGTAGTAAGTGACAAATTTCCCCTACCTAGAATAGACGAAATTCTAGACTCAATATCAAATAAAAATAAAATATTTACTTCCCTAGATTTGACACAAGGTTATCATCAAGTAAAAATAAAAGCGGCCGATATTTTTAAAACAGCTTTTTCAACATCTGAATGTGGTTCTTATGAATACTTAAGAGTACCATTTGGACTAAAAACCAGTTCAAGTGCATTGTGTAGACCCCTCCTTCATTTACTAAGAGGCCTAAATAACATAATTCATTTTGTTGATGACGTCATAGCTATGGACAAAGACGCGGAGGACCATTTAGTGACCCTAGCGAAGGTATTTGAGAAATTTAGAGAAGGCAATTTAAAATGTAGACCTGAAAAAGTAAATCTTTTTCAAACCAAACTAAAATTTTTAGGAGTAGTTGTAACACAAGGACAAATTTCCCCAGACCCTGAAAAGATAGAATCTGTTAAAAATATAAAACCCCCTCAAACAATTAAACAATTACGAGGAATCTTAGGATTAATGAGCTACTTTCGAAAATTTATAAGAAATTACGCACAAGTAGCAAAGCCTCTCACGGACCTCACTAGAGGGAACCCCCAAAAAATTACATGGTCTAAATTAGCTCAAAATTCATTAGATCATTTAAAAAAGGCTTTGACTTCAGAACCTATCTTATGTTTACCCGACTTCCAAACAGGACAATTCGTTGTTACTACGGATGCCTCAACCAAGGGAATTGGGGCGATTCTCTCCCAAGTAATAAACGGGGAAGAAAAAGTTATAGCATATGCTTCGCGTACTCTTACGCCTGGAGAAAGTAATTATTCTGCGACACAACTTGAATTATTATCGATTATTCACCATTTAGAAAAATTTAAACATTACTTGGTTGGACGAAAATTTAAACTACGTTCCGATCATAAAAGTCTTCAATACCTACAGACTTTCAAAAAACCGTCCGGAATCCTCGCGAGATGGATATTAAAAATTCAAGATTTAGATTATGAATTTGAACATCTTAAAGGAAAACAAAACGCCCCATGCGACTATCTTAGTAGATTTCCAGATAATGCTCCCTTAGAAAATGAAAATGAAGAAATTAACACGATAAAAGAAAAACATGCTCCGAAAAATAAAAATTTAAAAAGGCAGACCAATAATTTAGTAGAAGAAAAACACAAAGACAGCCCACTATCTTTAAATAATATAAAAATACATCAAAAGAAAGATAATATTTGTGCGGCTCTAATAGAATATTTCTTATATGATAGAGACCTACCCAATGAAATGAAATCCTTTAAAAAGGAAATTGATAATTATTATTACGATTTAGATGAACAAATACTATGTAAAATAATGACCAATAATGATAAAAGAAATCAAACGACCATTATACCAGTGTTACCCCAAACTTTGGAACAACCCGCTTTCGAATTTTTTCATTCTGACGTAGGAGGTCACTTAGGAATAGAGAAGACCTTCCATAGGTTAAAACAATACTTTTTCGTTGCTTCAGCCTTAACAAAGTTAAAAAATTACGTTAATAGTTGTGAAACATGTAATTTAAGAAAAAATCCTCAAGTCTACCCTAATCCAGGGACAGGAAGAACTCCTACGGCCCGGTTCCCCTTCGATATAGTTTCTTTTGATTTATATGGTACTAGTGGAGGACTACCCATGTCTAATGAAGGACACACCTGTGTACTATCAGTGATTGATCACTTTTCTGGTTTCACTTTTGCTAAACCGTTAAAAAATCAAAGCGCCTATACAACGTCGAGAGCTCTCGCTAAAATATTCCTTAATTTCGGTATTCCTAATACAGTATTAAGCGACAACGGCCCTAACTTCGTATCGAAAGTAACTAAGGATTTAATGTCTTTTCTTCAAATAAGTAAATTGGTATCAACCCCCTATCACCCCCAGGCCAACGGGAAGATCGAGAACAGGCACAAACTTTTCTCTAATATTTTAAGCATTTATACGAAAGAAAATCGCAGAGATTGGCATAATGCCTTACCTTATTTAACAAATGTAATTAATACCGCTTACTCCCAGGTCATTCATGATAACCCGTTCTACATATTATTCGGACGAGACTTTAGAATCCCTTATAAGGAAATTATAGAATCGAGACAATATTATAATGATTCTCAAGATTATAAGCAAGAATTTATCAATAGAATGAGAAAAACTTACAAACTTGTAAAACAAGAAATAGAAAAATCAAAAAGACAACAAGAGGCCAAAAATATTCCAAATGTTAAAGGAGAAATCAATTTTCAAGTAGGAGATTGTGTTTATTTAAAAAATGAAACCAAATTGGAAGGCAAGAAGCTTTCTAACAGGTACGCTGGCCCCTATAGAATAATTAAGAAATATGATAATGACGTTACATTCAAACTATTAAAACCACAAACGGGGAAAACTTATAAAGCCCATGTTAGTCGTATAAAAAGGGCAAAATTCACAGAAACATGGACCCCTCAACCTTCAACATCAAATACCTCGGAGGACGAAAATGAACCACCTCGCTCTAGACTAAGTGAACTTAAACCTTTTAATTTCAAACAAGGATATTTTGAAAACAGTAGTGACGAAGAAAAATTTAATGAATTTCTAACCATGACAAATATGGTTACCCCCCCAAAATGTACCCCCGTTACGCGGAGACGGAGGAATAGCGATTCATTTTCCAGTGAAGAATCAGAAGAATTGGACTATACGATTTCTCCAAAGTCACAATTCTTTCCAGATAAAATTTCAACCCCTTACCCCCCAAAACGTTTCCCCGACAATTTGGTGAAACCTATTTCACCAATAGACAGACCTTTATCGTTACACGATGAATTAAATAAGGCTATACAGACACCTGGGGACATAGAGTCACAAAGGGACAAACAGCCCCAAAAACAAACATTAAGAGAAGCAATGGATATCATTAATTACCCAATTAAGACTAGACAGAGTACATTTTATACTAATCCAGTTACTGATGAGCAACAATATCACGATATAACCGTCTCAAAGGCAAAACCAAAGGACTGGGTATCTTGGAAGGAAACCTTAATGCAAACAATTCCTCACCCTCCGGAGGACATGGCTTTCAAGCAGTGGAGGCACCCCAAGAAAACATTTGAATCCTCCCAAAGCTCACAAGAATCGTTCAATTCTCCCGAGCCCAGAGATCAACAGGACGAGTCAATCAGTAAACCCTCTACTTCACGAGGAGAAGAAATTTACGAAGGTCAGGCTGGATCAACACCTAAATCTCAAACCTCTACTTCAAGAGAACCAGATACTAAATCTACAACTAGTTCCTCAGATACTGAGAGTGAATCAGGCACAAATGAGCCCAAAAATGTGGAAGGAACAAGACCACAGAGTGCAACTGCCCAGGCTAAAAAGGCACAAATTAAAGGTCAAAAATTTCTTAAAAAACAATATAAAAAGTTTGACTTGATATCGCTAGCAAAGCCAAAGAAAAAAACCGAGTCTACCGAAGAGAAGGTAACAACAAGGTCAGGCCGAGTCGTCAAAAAACCAGATAAATTAGATTATTAATAAAAGAAAAATAAAAATCTATCAGTCCTGGATAAAATAAAGGAAAAAAAGACAGGCCGATTTGATTTTTCCTGAGGGGTAACTCGATGTATTTATTGATAGCATCGGGTTATGACTCAGAGAAAGTTGACTTAATTTTTTTTTTTGCTCCTCGCCAAGAGACCACTCCCAATAAAATCCATAAATAAAAAAAAAAAGGTACTTTTCAGAAAAGTTTAATAAACTCCGATTGAAGAATTGGTTCATCAAAAAGGACTCAGTATTGTGAGTAAGTCACAAAACTATTTTATTTAACAAGAATTTGTTACTATAGCCCACCGCAATAATAATTCCGTAACGCAAGAGCTTATTAACACAACGATAACTAACACCTGCCCTATAGGAATCGCTGTCACTTTGTATACCATAGAAACTAAAATATTGCAAAACAGCTTGTGGAGATAACCATCAAATAATAGTAAATAAAAACTCATTAATAGCCTTAACGAAAATATTATTACAAATAGTTAATAACAACAAGCGTCTTCGTAAACTGTAGTCGTAGCCAAACTTGTGCTAATTTACCTTGCAATTTTATAATTATCACACTCCTTTCAGGCATATTCTTGGTTCGCCTCCCTACTATTAAATAGATTTAGGGGCTTCGAATAAATTAACTTGTAACTAAAAAACGACATTAATATAGCTATAACTTGTAACATCTAACAGGCATTCAGACTTGGCATCGAATCTACTTCATCCTCCCGGCAGTATCAAGATCGCACTTAAATATTTTTTTTATATTATTTTCTTATCTCTTTTCTCCGTGAATATGGCAAAGGGAATTATAGATACGGAATTTATTTCAATTATTCATGCCAAGGAAAATATAATATATTCGGCCGCTATGCTAGTCCAAGATGAAAATGGTAAAGAAATATACGCAGAAAGTTGGTACCTAAATTACAATTTGACAAAATTTAAACCCCACACGTATAAATTTGGGTTAAAATTAGCTAATACCCCAAAATATCGACCCGCAAGGGGAGAAGTAAAAATCAAATTCTCAAACAAAAAACAAAAAGGGACTAACTTGACAAGTTTACAGTTAAAAATAAGAAAACTACAGACAAAATTTAATATCTGCTACTGGTTTTGCAAGGGGCCGACACAAACTGACCTTCTTCTAATTGATAAATGTAAAAACCCAAAAATATGTTATAAAATCGAAGAAAACGAAAATTGTACCAAATACGAAGGAATTCATTACCCATTAGAAGAAATCCGGCATTACGCCAAATTTTTATACGACCCGAATACACGAGAATATGCCGTTAAAGGGGATAAAATCTTCTTAAGACGAAAAAAATCTAAACAATCTAAAAAAGACGCTTACAAAAACAACTTGCATACCAAAAAATTTTAAAATTCTAAAGTACAAATAATTTTTTTTAGATCTGTAACCAGAGGGACCAAATCAGGTAAAAAAAATTCACTCAACTAACAGCTTATATTAACCAGAGGAAATGTCGCATAATAGAACCTTAGAGAATGTTCTAAGACCCCTAGAACCCGTCATAAACCAAACACCCTCAAGACAAGACTTTTGGCTTCCAAACAAAACCCAAAGTCTACCAGATCTCTCAAAAATAAACCATGAAACGAACGAAAAAATATTAGAATCAGCAGTAAAAAATGCAGTAAAAAATTTGCGTTACGACTTACTTCGTTCCTTACTGCACGTTCCAATTATACCTAGCGATAGTTTGATAATTGAAATAATGGTCATATTACTAATAAGTACTTTTTCGCCAGAGGTAATGAGAAAAGACTACGGATACAGGCACAGGTTCGCCCTATACAATTTTACTGTACTTCTTTGCTCAATCCCCAAAAAGAAATATCCATTAATCGCGTCCCTAATATGTGAAAATTTTTGGTTAACACCACTTGAAGAAGAAAATTTCGAGCTACCTTGGCCTTCAAAGTTCTTAGAAATGCTAATGGAGGTAGATTATAGGCTATTTAACAAAGATCTACTCCTTAAAATCTACAAAAATAACAATGTAAATTATTACTGGATTAATAACTCTATTCATCACTTATATCTAGGACAATACGAGCTATTAAAACGCTTAATTACTAAGTTTTATACAATAGACGAAAACATTGGGTCAAAACTAGTAAAAGGAAAGGATATTCTAATATATGAAAAAATAATAAATTGCATAAGCCCGCTATGTTTTCATAAACAACTGATTTTCAAAAGAGTTTGTATTACTCCAAACAACCCCAGTTTAAAGGAATTGTGCAGAAAAAACATACGCTTTATGATGAAAAAAACCGACATTCACTATACGTTAACTAACCTAGTACTCCCCGAATCCCTAAAACGGTATTTACTACACATAGAAGATATTCGTGGAAATAACAACCAAGAATATCGATTGACTTTTATGACTCCACACCTGTTAAAATCTGAAATAAATCAATTTTCGAGCCAAGGGCCAATAATAAATATTTCAAATGACCATGAACTAGATTGTTCAAATTTTATCTAACTAATATCACTTTTAAACAGTAAAATATCGATAAATTAGTTTCTTTTACTCATTTCTTTCCTTCTAATGTGCAGAAATAAAAATTGTCTCCTGTGATTCTACTACTCTATTTCCGAGTTGGGATATTCCAAGGCATAATGATAGAAAGGCTATGATACAAAATGTATTACTTTTCGACACATTGTGCGTTGGAGGTTCAGACGAATTGGATTAGAGTACCAACTTAAAAAACATTAAGTTAATGTAACTTGATTTTTTTAGAAACCGGGCGATATCTGCCAAGAAAGTCAAGGAAAATGAGTAACCAACCACCAAATTATTTTTTCGCAATTCAAGTCAAAAGCGCGCAAATAAAAAGAAAGGCCTCAGAGGTACAAAACTACATGATTAATATAGACCCTAGTTTATCGCAAGCCCTTATTCAACAAAGTACTTTTCACGTTACACTAATGGTCATCCACCTAAAAAATAATAGTGAAATCGAATTAACAAAAAATGCTTTCGCAAAGGCAATATCTGCCTTTCAACAGGAACTCAGTGAGAATCAAATAATACTCGACTTCCAAGGCGTCGGAGAATTTTCAGAACAAATTTTGTATGCCCAGTTAAATAATGAGACAGAATTTAAAGCTCGCTTAAGTCCTCTTTTAGAAAGAATTACTAAAGAAATCAGTATAACCGGAATACAACTCGCAGACCAGGAATGTTGGAAGCCTCATTTGACGTTAGTAAATCTCAGAAAAGTCGCGAGGCTAAGAAGGATGGCAAAAAAACTACCACCATCAATAACGTCTATTTTTAAAAACATGAAATTTGGATTCGAAACCGCGAAAAGCATTCAGTTCTGTTCCATGAATAGTCCAAAAAACGAAGAAAATTATTACCAAATATTATCCGAAATCAAATTCAACAAAGAAACCAACTAAAGAAATCTGGAAGAAATGAGAACGAGAATATATAATAGATAATACAATTAACAGGTAATATATCATTGCTATAAACTTAATAACCCTTTACGCCACTAACGGCAAAGCAACTAACCTATGTATGCCTTTTATCAAAAATAAAAATTTTCTTTTACAAATATAAAAATAAGCATCTCACAGGGTATCTTTTAAATCAAACTCCTTTTTGTATTATGTATAAAAATTCTTATCCTTTTAAAATAATTATAATTACGAAATCAACTTAAAGCTCAATCCATTTTTATCACCAGACAGACACAAAAAAAATAAAGGACAGCAACAAAAAAAAAATAAAAAAGCACAAAAATTTAAATCTTACCAAATTTTAGCTTCGTCTTGCAAAAAAAAAAAAAAAAATGCCGATTCTATTATAGTATAAATCCTAAAACCTTAAAGTATGAACAACTCTATCTGCGCGTACTAGCATTGAAAACGAAACATATTTTGTAACCTGGCAAAATTACAGATCTCTGAAAGGCAAAATTGCCAGTTACGTGTGAAATTCGCAAATAGACGTTTTATCTAATAGACTCGTGACATATAAAAAATACAATATATGCATTGTATAATAAATAACCCTTAAGGTACGTCTACTAATGTAAGAATAATTTTTACAACCAAGAAATGAACTTTAATTATAACACCCTACAAACGTTTTTCGCATGACAAAAGTGTAATTGCACATAAAAGACCTGTAGCAGTTTTAAAAGAATTTTAAAAGACCGCCTAGCGAATTTCAAACCGAGAAAAAGTTACCACCCATCTTTTGATTTAACCAATTATGACGAAGGTTCCCCAAAGGCATTTAAAGAATTAACCAATCACAGAGACCAACTCAGTGGTAGGTTTAAAAATTTATCTGATACCAAATTATTTTGTCAAGTAATTTTGTTTATATTAAAAAAAAAAAAAAAAGTTAAAAAGTGCAATCACTTTATATTCATTATATAGAAACTATTAGGTTTACCTAATAACCTAGTTAATACTTAAAATATTAACTAGCTCAAGACATCAATTTATACTTAATAAATATGTCCATTAAATGGTTACGACGCGCAGAGTCCTTCTGACATAAATAAATTAACACCATAATATTTCCAGATCATCAACTGAATACCAAGCCAAACAGGTAACCTTAAACTTATATACTGCTTAATAATAATACTGATTAACACCAAATAATTAGTAAAACTCAAACAAAACGGTACTGATTTGTAGTTCAAAGTCCAAAAAACGGAAGGATTGTAAGAAAATGAATCTAACGGAAATTAGAAAGTGGGAAACTCCAAGAAAATGTCAAGGGCCAAAAGAAAACCAAGAAACTCAATCTTTAGATTTTACAATTATGTCATATAATGTACTAGCTCAAGGATATATCGAAACAATGCCGTATTTGTACCATAATTGTAACGAAGAAAATTTAAAATGGCCAGATAGGAAAAAAAGACTTTTTAACCAATTCAAAATGTCAAATGCAGATATTGTATGCTTACAGGAAGTGGATACTAACTACTATTATAATACCTACTTATCGTATTTTCAATCTCAGGGGTATGACGGAGTGTTTAAACAAAAAACCCAAGAAAAGATTGATGGGTGTGCCACCTTTTTTAAAAAATGTAAATTTAGTCTAAAAGAAAATCATTCCTTAGAAATGCTAAAGAATGGAATAGATTTACTTAATCGAGATAACATTGCACTTATTTCTATTCTCACCCCATTTAAGAACCCGGATAAACAGATATGCATTGTAAACACACATTTGTTATACAATCGCAAAAGAGAAGATGTGCGTTTAGCCCAACTCCAAGTACTTCTAGCAGAAATTAACCGCGTTGTTTGCAAAATAACTAACGACCCTCCAGTTATCCTTTGTGGTGATTTGAATTTCACCCCTTCAAGCAAATTATACTCTTTTTTAAGCCAAGGAAGGCTTAAGTATGAACATCTAGATATAAAAAAATTAACTAACTGTGGTTCACAAAAAATTGGGAAAACCTTCCTCCCAAAGGAGCTTTATATTTCTGATTCTTGTCAATACTTACAAGAAATAAAACGTGATAACTGCATTGAAGAAGAATTTTTTTCATCCGGTACATTAACGCATAAATTTGCCTTTAAAAGTGTTTATAATTCAGATGAATTTCCAAAAGTTCGTTTGAATTCGATTTGTCACAACTTAGTTGACTATATTCTCTACAGTAATATTGACGAAAAATTCAACAAACATGAGAAACAAGAATTAATACTATTAGAAAGACTTCGTCTCCCAACATACAAGGACTGCTTAAAAATAGGACCATTACCGAATAATCTAAATGGATCAGACCATTATTATCTTGAAGCAAGATTTCGTTGGAATTGCGTATAAATAATAATATACTTTGTTAAAAAAAAAAAAAATTTTTTTTAATAAAAGACCCTATAAAAATAAATTAATTTAAATTCTAATTTAATATAATACTATTTCTAGATAAGCCACAACTTATTCCCACAATAACAGGTAAATTGTTATATTCTGCTTAATTAATAAAACTAACAAAATGCCTATAAAAAAAACACGAAGTAACCCTAATCTAAAAAAAAATGAAACACAATATAAACCCCTAGAACAAAAACCTAGTGCTACCTATTATAGTTTACCCGATTTATACAGGTTTAACTATGAATTAAACGAAGCAACGTGGAACAGCTTAATTATTGATGCCGTAAAGAATCTAAATTATAAATTTTTAAGGACACCAATCATATTTAAAAACTATTTAATCAGGGATATGATGAATATAATGTTAAATTGTCAATTTTCAGAAGAAGTAGTTAAGGAGGGTTATGAATATATAAGAAAATTCTCATCAATAACATTTAAAACAATACTTGACAAAATTACCAAGAAGAATCACCCCCTAATTGAAGAACTAATTATCGAACATCTAGATATTTTTTGTGATGTAAATAACTTCACAATTATCTGGCCCTTACATTTCATATTAATAATAGTAGAAAAAGACTTAGAAATATATTAAATCAAACTGGATTATCTCAGTTTATAACAAATATGTTGACATTACAGAAAATGAACCCTTAAAGGTTCATTGTCCCGTTTTACGTAGAGAAGATTACGATGCGTTAAAAAAACTAACGGTACGTTTATACCAAAATGAACAATACTTATGGTCAGAAATTTTTCCAGGAACAGACATCATCGTATCGGAAACTATAGTAGAAGGTGTCAATCCCTCTTTTGGTTATAAATTATTAAAATATAAAATAAATTACAATACAACTAATCAAACAAGTCTAAAAGGACTATGCAGAAATAAAATACGAACAATTATGCAAAAATTTAACATTAACCATACGTTAGAAAATTTTAAAATACCAAAATGTCTTGTTGATTATCTTATGTATATTAATATAAAAAACAGCGACCATATACTAGAAGTAAATTTTAGGACCCGTGAATCTTTAAGAACAGAATTTAAAGAAATTGATGAAAAAGGGCCTATCTTTAATGTAAATTATAAATAATATGTAGAAAAAACAAATTATTTATTTCCTTGGAGAAGAAAAAATTAATTTACCTTAGACGGTTTGTGTTATATACTAACAATATTAACACATAATATGGGTGGAAGTGGTAAAGGAAAAAAAAAAAAAAAAAAAAAAAAAAAAAAAAAAAAAAAAAATTATTTATGCTAATCACTGAAATAACTCTTCTAGAAATAATGAAGTTGATAACAATATTGATGACCCTGTACGTCCATTCCAACACACAAGATATTATAAAACATGGAGTGATTTTCAAGCATGAGAACTCACTTCTGACCAGTAACAACGCGTGGAAAATATTTATGAAACTAGACCCTAAGCCATTCGAAACTTTATTCCAACAAGTAATACGGCTAGAGAAGAACACCTATGACTTAAGGGAATCAATTTTTCAATTTCTAAAATCAGACAAGGGACTGCAAGCAAGCAAAAGCAACCACAAAGAAAAGAAAGATATACCTTCCAAGAAAGATATACCTTCCCTTACCTTTCCATCTCCCACCTATCCCAAAGTCAAAATAAAGAAAGTAATTGATGATTTTGATGCAAAACTGGCCGAAATCGATAAAGCTATAGGACTCGGAAAAGCCATAGATAATAGAAAAAAAAGGTCAATTAACAATAACCAAAACTCGGATATCGATAAAGAGACCCAAAATACAATCGAGCCAATAAAGACCCAACTTAGACAAAGAAAATTTTACGATGGACAATATGCATTATTGAACGAATTACCCACTGTATGGAATTTCTTCAAAGAACTATGGAATGGACCAAAACAAGTTAACGGGGCTGAGAACAGACCAATTCAAGACAAAATAAATTTATCTGAAATAAAACCAACGAAGGTTGAAACGAGAGATATAACCAGTATTTCCTCATACACACAGCAAACCGCCACAATTAAAACCCAAACAACAAGCATTGTATCTAACCTTGCAACGCGAACGAACAAAATACCAGACATAATAAGAGGTATAGAAAACATCGAAGTGGGGTCAAATTCCACTAATGGTACCAGCAAACCGAAATACAAGTTTAAATGTCAATACTTTTGTAGAATAATAAACGCTACAACGGAAGCTGCCAAATCAAACACAACCTCCCTTATTCCACATACCGAAGAAAGCACGAAAGGATTAATGGAAATCCCCAAAAGCACCTCAAAAAAATACGAAACGACTACTTTCTGGAAATACGATACCCAGAACGAGGAAACAACGGCAGAAACTGATTTTACTCCAACAACAATCGAAACTGAACATACCCCAATAACAGAAGTGGAAGAAACATTCCCCTCGTCAAACCCCACGACAACTGACCCACAACCAATAGAATTAGACACTTCGATATCAGAAATTACTACAACAATTGTCCCTAGTGTACTAGTACCAAGTAGGAATGATAAAATTTTAATAACAGTAAGGCAACCCTATCGGTCAACTAGTTTAATTTGGACGTCAAGCAAAAAAGGCAGAATACAAGTTAGATGGCAAATCCCATTTGTCTACACCGATTATAGTAGAACAGAATGCATGGAAGGGGACAAAAAATGCCAAGATGAAAACCACTGGAGAGAATGCTGGACTATAGATGGTAAAAAAACTTGCGCACGTCTAGCTATGGCTGACGAACCAGCGAAGACTGAATTAGAACCCCTCCCGGAATTAACCATGGAAAATGCTCATAAAATATCAACCCATCAGGCCTTCCTCATATTATATAGACAAAGATTGGAAGCGTTATTTGAACTATTCAATACAGAAATACAAAAACTTAAACAAAGCACAACACGTATATTCGAAGTATTTTTCCGTAAAAGTAAATATAAAAGGTCAACAAGTTTAATCCCAATAGTAGGAGAGCTTGCATCTCGATTATTCGGTTTGTCAACCGAAGAAGATTTGAATATATTGAGAGATAATGTTAAAAGGCTCAATACAGCCATGAATACAACACTCCATGTACAAAAAATACAAGCAAGTATAGCAAACTATCAAAAAGACAAAATTGAGGCCATTTCCAAAAAAATCTCAAGAACGGTCAGCACAATGAATTATTTGAAAAATGAAGTAGACAGAGTAATCTCCGATTCTAGCTTAACAATGGTATCACTAGACATTGTTATTATGTCTTTGTTGAACTTGGCTACTGATGTCAGTAAATTTGAATTCGCATTATTTGAGTTAACAGGAGGAGCACTTTCTTACGACTTAGTAGATCCCTCGGACCTCAAGAACATCCTAAGTGAAATAAAAACTCACTTAACATTTGGTCTCCACTTACCGGTAGAACCAGAAGTAGCTAACTTATTTTTATATTATACCAAGCTAAGGGTGCATATCACCGAAATAAATGAACAACTGTTTGCTGTCGTAACAATCCCATTAATTAACCAACAGTCCATATTTGATCTATACAAAATATCTACTTTTCCAATTAATATTAAAGAGACCAATTCCTTCATGAGCATTACGCCTGAAGCAGAATATATGCTAATTGATCAAGACAGAAGGAAATATACACTCGCCAATTCACAGGATTTAAAAGAGTGCGTTTCTTTTAAAAATTTAGTCTGCCAACTAACGCTACCTATATATAATGTAAAAATCGGATCTTGCATATTAGATCTCTTCCTAAAGGAATCACAACAACAAGATATTCCCAACTCATGTGATGCTTTAGTAGGAAGCACAAAGAGAGAAATCTTCATTAATTTACGAAATGATTTATGGCTTTTTACAGTACCTAGAAAGACAGTGGGAACTCTTTCATGCTATAACAATACAGAAAAAATTGACCCCAGTTATCGAACCGAAATACTATTACAGGACGTTGGAACAATAACAATAAAACAAGGTTGCCGACTCGTGACAAAGGAAACAACTGTACAAACACCTTTGATCACAACTAGCACAAACGTTGTGAGCCCAAAAATAATAAATTTCCAAGGAATAAATTTGTCTTTTACGATACCAAACATGAACAACGAAGAATCAAAAATATCAATTTGGCCCAAAATAGAGAAAATTAAGGGTACTATGCAGCTAGCAAAAATAAAAGAGGCATTAGACCTACAAATACCGTTGTTCACGACAGAAGACCAAAGACTAAAGTACGTAGAAAGTCAATATGGACTATTCTCGCCAAATTCCTGGTACAATATAATAATAACCATATTTTTGGTATTTCTTATATCTCTAACAATAAGAGCGCTACTCACAGTAAATTATGGAAAGCTCTTGAGACGAAAAACGATAAAAAACGATGCGATTGATGCTCAGGAAATGCATCAACTAAACCCTACAGCCCCGGATGATATTTAAGCCATTATAAAGGGAGGTTATAACAGCATGGGAAAATCGAGGTCTTTTCCCATATATTCATATAACCAGTCCCTGCTTTAGTAAATATTGTTGGTGTATTGCAGCTAGAAGGCTAAGATACGATTTAATTGTATTACTTTTTGGCGGAAATACATCAGTAATATAAATATTTGGCAGATAATTTTTATGTAAGATCTAGACCTCTGACAAGTTTAATCACTTGTCCCTTCTTAATGTAAACAAGAGAATGGAGGTTGTCTCTTGTAATTTTTGATATTGTGTTGCTAAACTAAATATTCCTAACGCATGGCAATAGAAAGGCTATGACGCTAGAAATAGACGTTTCTTTTCTACAAAGTCTTGCGTTGGGAGTATAAAGAACTAGAAATATACAAAAAAAAAAAAAACCTCCAAATTAATCTTGTGCATAATCAACGCCTTTAAACAGTGTTACTTGTTTAATCACATAATCATATGCCTATCATATAAATGTCACAATATCAATGTTAATCATAACCATCGTTTTTACAATTATATAATGTTGTTACTATTCTATTTAATAACCATATGATTCTGCCTGGAAATTTTTTCATTACAGAAATTGGTAATTGACCGACACTACATAATGGTCGAAAACTGGAAAACACCTATCATGATTCGTCAACCGCCAAGGAATGCCCGAAAACACATGATTCAACCAAAAAGCTATCACCCACATAACACCTCAGAGAACGCCATCTACCATACTGCAATCATTTTCATCTTTTAATGGGACATCGCAAAATAGAGAAGGCGTAACATCCAGCCAAAATACAACCACAGCATATCAGCGAAGGCACCATAGATGGTAACGAAACACAACACGAAGACCCGATATCAACAACATCAGACCCAGTGAAGATTTAAATCAGAAAATTCTAATCTTATAAACTTTGGAATCAACCACAAAGTAAGATTTTAAGAACTACCTCAGTCCAATAACGCTTAAAATGCAGAAGAGAGCGGGAAAGGAATGGAAGAACCGTAGTACCAGGCGTACATTTGTACTTAAACTCCTAGGGGATAGGTATTCCTAGTCTTGCACTTCCCATGTTGAAAAAGCGTTATAGAAAGACTGACTGTACGGATGCAAAATTGTTAAAAAAAAAAAAAAAAAAACAAAAAAAAAAAAAAAAAAAAAAGTTAAGGGTGATAAACTAAAGAAGTGACATTATATTAATTCAATCAGTGGATAGGGCAAGGACACGAGAATTGTGATTGGTGTATAATATTCCAAAAATAGTAAATGGTGAACAATTAAAAAGTGCCAAGGATTGAGTAATTGGAACTTAATAAAAGTGCAAGTGGAAATACTTTTTATGTAACGTTGTATATTTTTAGCTTTATTGTAAGAATACCTGGAATCAGTTGAAAACTAAATAAATACAAAAAAATTTTTTGTGAAACCAGGTATTCAAGTATATACCTTATTAATGTCAAAGATGTATTAATGTAATTCAAGTGTAAGGTGTAGGTTAATTAAAGGTGTAGGAATATATACGCTTTCTTTAAATAATCATTTTTGTGGTGAAAGAATTAAAATAAAAATATTTTGACAATACATAACTGTAAGAAAAATAAAACTTAAGGACAGGGAATGTTCTGATTGACGAGGGCGTCAATCTACAGCGGGATAGGGGATATGTAACATATGGACCAGCAAACCCCCTCCCCCTTTCAGAACTCAAAACCAAATCTCTCATTCATTTATTTTAGAAAGCTTTAAAATAAGAATCTCTTATACATATAAAGATTTTAAAGTAAAAGTTAATCATCTCATAGGATTTGTGCTTTTTTTTAGTACAAGTTTTATAACAGGCAAAAAATGATACTTTTTACCTTTGGTACAAATCTTCCTTCAAGCAAAAAATGATACTTTTTTGACTACCAAAATTAGATTCAAACTTTTGAATAAAGCCAATTAGAAACCAGATTTCTACACCTGGTCTGGTCAACAAACTGAAGGTGAAAACCCTCGTTATAATAAATCTTTGCAAGGAGGTTAAGCCATATGTTGTATAGTCAAAAAAAAGAGTTGTGTTGCAACTCTTCTGAGGTCAGTCTACCCTGTGCTTAATTTAGAAATCCGGATTGATTCGGGATATATAAGGTGAACTAAAAGTTAGGTAGATAATTCAGTTTTTGGGTAGACACTCTTTGATGCACTTGTTATACCAATTATTGGAGCTGTTTTACCTGGAGTTGTATATGAAGTAAGAAAATAAAATTATTGTCAATAATTGTGTTTGTCTTTGAGTTAAGGTATAAGTACAGTTCCTATTGTCTGCTGGTACGTTCCCAAGGGAATCTGCCCATCTCGGCAAACCTAAACGTCATGATGATGAATTCGTCTCCAAGGTTATAGAGACTGGCCAATAGAACCCTCCCTATCTATATCCATTAACTATAAGGCTCCCATACCACAAACAACTTAAACCATATAAGAAATCAAGTAGACCTTATAAGCAACCA
Source organism: Artemia franciscana (assembly GCF_032884065.1). Classification (NCBI taxonomy): domain Eukaryota; kingdom Metazoa; phylum Arthropoda; class Branchiopoda; order Anostraca; family Artemiidae; genus Artemia; species Artemia franciscana. The sequence continues at coordinate 6,484,835 of NC_088869.1, read as the reverse complement.
GTCAAAATTGATCAAGAAAACGAATATACTTTATAAGGAACCCCCCCCCGTAACAATATGGCCAAGTCAGTAGGCCAGTAAAGGACCAGGTGTTCCTTTAGCCACAAAATACAATAGGAAGCTAGGGGCCAGCCATCCTATGCTTTTGCATGCCCTTCCTGCTCCACATTTCTTTAGGTAACCTTTTAAAGTTGGGCCAATTCTAGCCAAGCTGACAGAGTCACATCACTGATCCCTGTCCCAAACCAAATAAACTGGTAATGCCAGGAATTAAACCTGTGCCCTTTGGACAAGGACTCTCAAGCTAGAGAGCCAGCCACTTAGGAAAGAACACAAATGTGACCACAGAACAACAATTGTTTGAAAAAAGTAAATATTGAAAAAAAACTCAAGTCATAGTTGCTGCCCATAAACAATATGCATTTTATTTAAACAAAGTAAATTTAAGACAGGTATCAACAAAACTCCATCAGGAATTGTATTTACTTAAGATACAACAAGCAATATGAAAGCTTAGTTTTGTGATATTCTAGTCTTGAAATAATGCAAAATAAGAAAAAATTATATTTCCTATTTGTTTTCCACAAGCTCATTTGAGACTGCAATATGCCCATAGTGCACTTATAAACTCTCTGAAATGCTTTTAACGGAAAGAATTGTAAAGACAATTGTTCTGATCAGCAAAAAAATATTAACATAACTCTCTAAACTTGGCACTTTTTAAGACAACTTTTTAGCAAAGCAAATTCAAAACATAAGAATTCAGCTAAAAGTTGGTGAAATATATGACAGATCTTATTGGTCTAAATAATCAATGCCTATAAAAACAACAGTTTTCTATTCTGAATTCTTTGTGTTTCTGATTCTTAGCAGCAGCTTGGCAACAGACAATCTCAGTTCTATTAGCCTACTACATATGGTCTAGATGGCTATGGAGACATTTACATTTTATTTTCTCTAGAGATATATTTAGCGCATAAGTGGATATGCACTATGTTACAAATCTAATGATCACCCAATTTGCATGACAACTAGATTTCAAGGGCCAGAGAAAATTTGATCCTTGAATCTAGTGATGACCTTCGATCTTGATTGACATTATAAGAAAGTCTTGGGCTTTACTTATTGTTAGGCATAGGCCTACCAAAGACTATGGTAAATGCTAGATATACCCAGTGTCTGACCTAAGCTATACAAAATCTTGACAATTGTGCATGCATTATCTGTAAGAGAAAAATTGCTCTTCCATCAGACAGAGCAAAAACATGTCCAGTACTTTAATTTGCAGTAGTAGCAAAGTGATTAGGAGCTACATAGAAGCTGTTTTCAATCTGATGGTTGATTTCTGTTTCTTCTCCTACTTCTGAGTTGCTGTTGAGTAGAGATTTGAGCTTCAAAGAACAAATGACGAAAACAGCTTTCGGACTGAGTATTCAGAATTAACCCTGCATCTGGATACAGCATTCTTTGTGAAATAAGCTTTCGGACACGGTCACCATTGTTTCCACTTCTACCGATTTATCGGTAGATCTACCGATTCTGGGACATTTCTACCGAATAATTTCAAGCCTACCGAAATACCGATTTTCTTTCGACTTTTGGCGATTTTCGCTATTTTTTATTATTTTAAATTGAACATAATAGGTGTGAATGCGAACAGTACCATTTAGCGAAATCCCGGAGCCATTCACAGCCACTTCAGTCATAGTGCAAAACGAGTAAATTCATTGAACGCTTTCGAGGACTTCTTAGAAATTGACAAACAGAAGATATTGTCCCTTGGACAAACTAGATGGTTATCTGTACATAGCTACTTCAAATGGATTCTTGAGCAATGGAATGCTCTGACATTATATTTTACTTTCTACCCATGGAAACGATTTAGCACTTGGTGGCTTGAAAAACCCCTTTATGAGAATAATGACGATGTTCATGGACTGTATTTTGGGCATGATGGCTGAATTCAATGTATTTCCAATCACAGTCTCCCCCTTTTCCATACATTTAAATTAGAAACAAAAAGACTTGTTGCAACTCTCTCCAAAAACTTTCTTGAGGTAGGATATGTAAATGCTTTGAAAAATTCACTTGATGTAAATTATGACAATTATTATGTAGCTATCCAAAAAATTTATCTTGGACTGAATGCCCAGATCGCCATTTCAGAGCTCGTAGACCGCGACCCTATGGTGGACCATAATCACAAGATGAAGCTATACCTCACAGCGAGAGAATTTTACAAGGAAGCAGTTGGACAGATCAAAACCAGGTTCATATATGATGAGGATTTGCGTGAGATGTCCTGTCTTGTAGAGCCTTCAAATGCTGCTAAGCTCAATCTTTCTAGTCTTGCACCAATTCCAGTTAAGCATTTCCCTCCCAAATGTCCTAGAGCTGCCATTCACTCGAAATGGCACGAACAAAGCTCTGTCGATGTTCTGAAGGATCTGTATCAGTCACCAGTAGAATATTGGAGATTTGTTTTGTCCATTGTTACCCCAAGTGGTTGACCAGGGTTTGTAAATTTAAGGCAGGTTATTTACATTTTCTTGTCACTGCCTTTCTCGAATGTTGTTGCAGAACGTCTTTTCAGCACTTTAAAAGAGGTGAAGGCTGATAAACAAAATAAATTGTCGACACTGACCTTGTCTGCCATCGTACTAAATGCGGGACGAAGAGAATGAATATGCATTCTTCGTTGCTGATAGTTGATCATGAACTAGAAAAACGGCTAAAGAAAGTACGAGCATCTGCGACCGTAGAAGATTGTATATGAGTAATCAAAGTTAGTCTATAATAGCAAAAGTTTCTGTTTTGTGTTGCATTAGATATTTGAAACATCCACTGTTCCAAAGTGTGCTTTATTGATTTATTATGATGAAAAGTACCTAATTAAGTAGATTAGATTTCAATCAACCTATGTATTGATACGATCCTAGGCTAAGGCTTCAGAATGTTAGTGTTGTATGTTTACGGTGGAAGAGCAAAAGTTTCTGTTTTGAGTTGCATTAGATATTTGAAACTGCCGCTGTTCCTGAATTGTTGTTTGAAGACTAAAGTATGCTTTATTGATTTATTATGAGTGAAAAGTACCTAATTAAGTAGAATAGAATTCAATCAACGTATTCGACTTATACGATCTTAAGCTTGATTCCGTCGTTTGCAGTTACGTATCAGTTGCTTTAATCATTTGAATCCAGTATCTCATTTGTTGTTTGAAGTCCAATTTTCAGTGCTTTACTTTGAGGAACAGTACCTGATTCAGTAGAATAGGATTCCATTAATAATAACTAAGGATATTGAAAGTGCATTTTTTAAGCCCCGTCCTCATGCGTGTCTAGCTAAGCATCTATGTTTACAAGCGTGCCAGGCAATATATTCGTGTCTAAACATATCTTGTTCCGACTTAGGCATAAACACCAAATGCCAATTTAATTAATACATGAAAATCGTTCTTTCCTTAGGTGTGAATTCGGATTCAGAGGCGCTGCAAATTTGCAGCAACTACTGCAAATGCCGCGTTTGCAACATTTTAGAATCGCCGCTAGCTCAAGAGTATACCATTTTAATATACTAGAGATTTACAAGAGCCACTCCAAACGGTGCATTTGCAACGACTGCAACATTTCGTAACCGTCGTTACTACAACGAGATCAAACAACGCCACATTACTCTTTTGCAGTTTTAAAGAAAACATTGCTTTAAATCGTCGTATAATCAATCGTAAGTCGATAGATCGTTGTAGAGTGTTCTAATTCTGAATTCATCTGGACTTCAGCAGAAACTTGAGCATTTTTGCAAACTTAACATACACTTAGAGGGTTTGGGCATGTCTAGAAATTCCCTACCGATTTTTCTACCGATAGCGTAACGCCATCTACCGATTTTCTACCGAATTTTAGGTAGATATACCGATTTTCGAAGCATGCGAAGTGGAAACACTGGCTAATACAGAGTTATAAAAATAGTGCATCTATAACATATCAAATTGAAACTTTCAGGAATTAGTGAAGAAGGAAGATCCTTCCTTCTGAAAGAAAGGATTTGATCTTTGAACAAGGACTTTGAAGAGTAAATAGATCTAAATCAAAAGACACTATGTTGATCTAGGTTATCAAAATGCTACATTTGAAATATCCTAGAAACAGCTTGTGGAATGTAGTTTGAACTTGCAGGTAGTTTCAGAGAAAGAAAAGGGATGGGCTAGAGGATTCCAAATATTCTGTTTCGTGGGTTGGGGATAAACTTCATTTTGTCTCTGGCCCATTTAAATGTTTTCGAGCTATAAGCCTCTTTGGGACTATGAAACTATTCACGACTAAGGAGCAAAATAAATCAAAATACACTTAATATTTCAAAGTTGTCAAAATAATTTTTTTTATATTGAACACTTGTGGACCTCAAGCTTTAAGCCGGGGAAGTGGCAGAGACCAGCTACATATACTTCCATCAAATCTTCTTTCCTCGGTGAAGTGGTAATATAACTGTAAAGAAATTGCATGTAGCCAGGCACATCGAAAGAAAAGCTTGGCAGGTCGTTGAAATTTAGAGGATATTGACGTGTCTTAGACCTCGAATCTTGTTTCGAATCGGAGGTAGCAGATTTAAAACTAACGACAATGAATATCCAGACTATCAAGGTAATATAGTTGTAATATCCCAGGAACGGCTGCGAGGATGCAGTTGAAACTTTTAGGTAGTCGACGGAAAGAAAGAGAGGTAACAGGAATTTAATTTCTGTGATGGAGAAAAGCGGGTGGCTAAGAATGTTGCGTCTCCATTCAACCTCGAGCGATAAGAGGGCCTAGTGAACCGCAAATCTTGACTGGGAGGAGTAACAAAGTGGAAGGGCATAAACATTGTTGTTTTTGTTGGGCTTGCTGTTTGGTAGTAAGCCAAGACTGATGGGCCAAACTTATAAATTTGGGTCAAAGTAATAAATTCCTATTTATCAGGTCAATTTTGATTGTTTTTGGACCCCTTAGCAACTATTGTTTTTATTCCCTCGTTTTAAAAATCCTTAGGATTTAGTCTCTTGGACAGAGCAGCTTGGCAAATCCTAGCCTAGAGAAATAAAAAAGACTAGCCAGCCTAATTCAAGTAAGGCCTCATTAGAGGGGCTGATTGGATCTAGAATTTTTTCTTGAATGGAGAGGCAAAGGTAAATCAAAAGAAACCGCGAATTAAGGTTATTAATATCGTATATCTTCAACATCTCAGTAGCGGCTCACATAAGATAGGAATTTTTTCTCAAAAATTACCATTACAGGAACCTAAAGGCGGAATTTATATCTTAGGGTCAAAACCAAAAAGGGACGAATAACAACAACAACACTATAATTGCTTAAAAACAACAGCACAATTAAGGCATAAGGCAATACACTGGTATATGGCAGGCGTTGCCATGTACAAGTAATAAAAAGTAAGAAACTGTCAAGATGTTCTGTTAATTCTTTTCTTAATGAAGGGGGTTAAAGTTTCCTTAGGGGGAAGGAATTTGGCCTTAATAAGAATTAATTTAAATAAATTCCCAAAAACTAAAATGCTTTTCAAGAAAAATAAAAAGCTACACTAAATCAAAGACAAGCATTCATGAAGTTAAACAATAATTCAATCTTACAGATCCGCTTTGATATTGACAAACCGATTTGAAAGAAAGAACCGGTAGAAAGAACCGATTTGATATGAACAATTATTTTGCTGTATCTGCTGTGAATAAGGAATTTTACGTAAAAACAAACTGGCGGTAAAGGAACCATGGGCTGCAATAACCAATCTAAAGTGTGTTAGTATCATGAACTCTAGTTGAACTAGAATTAACTTTAAGTGCTTTACGCTCTGCAATTACGGCTACTCTGATTAATTTACCCTCGGATTTTATTTGATTTTTCGCATCTCCTGTCACTGAATTGCTAATGCATAGTCACTTGAGGATGTTTGGGATTTAACATCTGAAAATGAGACTATTTGAAAAATGCAGTCTTTGGGATTTAAAAAAGAATTCTGTTTTAATCAGCTCCATTGATACCCAGTTAAATATCATACTTTAGGATTCGAAGGCACTCCTTGTCACGCTGTTAACAGTGTTTCCACTGGATCTTTTTTATAATTAAATAAAAAAACTAATTTTTTTAGCTGAAAGTAAGGAGCGACATTAAAACTTAAAACGAACAGAAATTACTCCTTATATGAAATGGGTTGTCCCTTCCGCAATCCCTCGCTCTTTACGCTAAAGCTTTTAATTGTTTTAAAAAGTAGAATTGTGACAAAGAGTCAAACTTTAGTGTAAAGAGCGCGGGATTGCGGAGGGGACAACCCATTTCATATACGGAGTAATTTCTGTTCGTTTTAAGTTTTAATGACGCTTCTTACTTTCAGCTAAAAAAATTAATTTTTTTTATTTAGTTTCTGAATGTTTTTGAATTACTGCATGTTTGGGTTTGGCTCTCCGCACATAAATTATTAAAATGAAATTTGTATATTAATTCTTTTTTTGGCTAAATGGCTTTCTCTTAGTTTTGATCTGACGATTTTGAGAAATAAGGGGTGGAAAAGGAGGCCTAGTTGCCCTCCAATTTTTTGGCTACTTAAAAAGGCAACTAGAACTTTTAATTTTTAACGAACGTTTTTGTTAGTAAAAAATATACGTAACTTAATAATTAGCTTAGGTAAGAAACTTTCATAATCTTATATTTTTATTATGTATACGAGGGGGATTGTACCCTCGTTAATACTTCGGTCTTTATACTAAATCGTAAGTTTCGTCCCAATTCTTTCAGAATGACCCCTGAATCAGAAAGGCCGTAAAATAAATAGTTGAAATTACCAAAGATACTTTAGCATAAAGAGCGAGGTATTTATCTCCTCCTAAATACCTCGTTCTTTATGCTAAAGTATTTTTAGAACCCATCATATGCGTAATAATCCCTGTTCGTTGTAAGTTTCATTGCTACTCCTTCCTTTCATTTGAAAAAACGTTTTCATGTTTATTTTTCATTGTTTTCTTATAGTAATGCTAGAAAATCATGCGCCCTTTTCATTGAATTTTTCTTCCCCCATGACAGATTGCTCCAAGGAAAGATCCTCCAACATAGCCCCCTCCCCTCAGCCCCATCCCCCAAACAAAATAAAATCCCCCTGAAAACGTCTGTACACTTCTCAATAACCATTACTATATGTAAACACTGGTCAAAGTTTGTAATTTGCAGCCCCTCCCCCAGAGATTGTGGTGGAGTAAGTCATCCCAGAGACATAGTTATTATAGTTTTCGACTATGTTGAACAAAATGGCTGTCTCAAAATTTTGATCCGTCGATTTTGGGAAAAAATGAGCGTGGGAGGGGGCCTAGATGCCTTCCAACTTTTTGGTTACTTAAAAAGGACACTAGAAATTTTTATTTCCATTAGAATGAGCCCTCTTGCGACATTCTAGGACCACTTGGTCGATACGATGATCCCTGGGAAAAAGAAAGAAAAAAAAACAAACAAACAAATAAACCCGCACCCGTGATTTGTCTTCTGGTAAAAAATACAAAACTCCACATTTTTGTAGATAGGAGCTTGAAACTTCTACAGTAGGATTCTCTGATACGCTGAATCTGGTGGTGTCATTTTCGTTAAGATTTTACGACTTTTAGGGGGTGTTTTCCCCCATTTTCTTAAATAATGCAAATTTTCTCAGGTTCGTAACTTTTGATGAGCAAGACTAAACTTGATGAAACTTATATATTCAAAATCAGCATTAAAATGCGATTCAGTTCGTTACCACGAACTGTTTGATCTGTTAAACTTCGCAAGTTTTTTCGTATTTTCGACGTGACAGCTTAAATTCGGTATTGTTTTCTCAGACCACACTGCCGTTCTATGACGAATAATAAACGTTCAAATGGAGATAAATCCATTTATTTAGATAGTGAGAAAATAAATGATGTTCGGGTCATTCACGAAATAATGAATTTCCGCGTTATTCACTAGATTTTTTTTCAGAGAGAGTTGAAAGACAAAATTTATTCAAAGTCTTGATGTAAATCTTCTTCTTTAGTCATGCCTAAATGTAAAATGAATTTGCAAATAAGTTGGCAAAGCCTTCTGTCCTGTGTCGTTTAATTGCAAAAAAAAATTGTTGAGCTTATTGTTTATAGCCCTTTCTCAGGCCACATTGACATTTGATGACGAACATTAACCGGTCAAATCGGGATATATAGACACAGTGGCGCCATTTGGGGGGGGGGGGGGCAGGGGGGCCATGCCCCCCCCCCCTGATTTCTGGAGGGGCCCAATTTCAACCACGTAATTCTTTGTTTATTCGTCCTTGTTCTACTTTTTTCTCTTTTTTTTACCGTATTTCTACTGTGAATTATTACTAAATAGCAAATTCAAGATACTCGACGAATGTTGCATTTCAAGAAAGTATCCTGTTTTTGCCGTTCTCCCTAATTAATTTATGGTCACCCTTTTGGCAGGGGTTTGTAAAGTCCTTTCTGGGCTCGGAGTACTTCTGTGACATTGAAGTCTCTCCAGTGATTAATGAATCCCGTCAGTCGGGTATCCAGACCAGGGTGTCATTCCAGTTTTGTATTTAGTTTCTCGTTACCCTTCATCAAATAAAGAACCGTGAAACAGTGTTGAGTTGTGTTCAAGTTCAAATCGGATTATTCAAACATGAGTTCATCCGGTGCGAGTGGTGCAAAAAAAGAAAAATAAAAGCCCAAAGGAAAGAAGAAGAAATAAACATGCAACGACGATTGGCTTCGTTTTTCAAACCGACTGTAAGTAAATCTACCACATTTTAAATTTTGTTTCGTCGACCAATCTTACTGAACGAACCAGAACAAGAGCTACGAGCTCATATGGCACTTGTTACGAGTAGGCAGTACAACAAAGGAGATGAGCCCGTCACAAACCACACCCGCCACCCCAAAAAATGCGGTTCGGAGCTAGAAATAGAATATGCAGTTTCACTCAAGTCGGTAAATTTCTGGCATCGCCTCGGATCATCTGGAGCAGATGACTGTTGTAACTTCCAAGTTTCAGCACAATAAACCTATTCGTTTAATCCCTAGACGTGCAACACGGTTTCCGGTACCTCCTTCCAGCTGCCCCTTTCGCGGCCGAATCTGGCCCGGACACTCGTGAACGGATCATCTAGAGCATCTTGTCTCACCACCTATCAAGTTTCACTCGAATCTTTAGCATTTTTCAATAAATCCCCCCCCCCTCCCCGACCGTGGTCGGATCTGGTTCGGACAGTAAAATATGTCATCTAGGGCATATGCTTACTTTACATTCCAAGTCTCATTTAAATCGCTGCACTCATTTGTCCCATATGCGAGCCACACAATTTCCCGGCCCCCTACTGTGGCCGAACACGACTTGAAAAAATAAAAGTCACATCTTTGACATCTCCGGTTCCCGTCCATCAAGTTCGACTGGAATCGGAGCGTACCCTATCCAATCCCTCGACTACAAGTATTTCACGAGTTTCCCGGTGGGCGCCTCCACCCCCCCCCACAAATATCGGATCAGATCCAGACTTGACATGGAACATCTGAGACGATATTTCTCTCCACTTGCCAAGTTTCATTGAAATCCGATCACCCGTTTAAAAGTTATGCATGCCACTAGTTTCCGGATTCCCATCCCTCCACTCCCTCCACGATGGTCGGATCAGGGAAACGACTAATCTCAAGTTAGTCTGTTCGAGTCCCTGATATGCCTGCCAAGTTTCATCGTCCATTTGCATCAGGAAGTACCGATCTCGCAGAATTGCCAGAAATCCGGACCCCCCCCCCAAGTCCCCCACAGTGCCCCCATAGAGGAGGGGGTCTTCCCCCTCCTCTACACCCCGCTCTTCATGCTAAAGTTTTTCAGCATTTGTAAAAAAGTTACTTACTGTTTTAATAAAACGCCCTTTGTGTTTGAGGAGTCGTTTTTGCTGAAGTAACTTTACGTAAGTTTCTGATTTATACAGTAAATGTTCTATTTTGGTACTGTTTTTGGTCCCTAAATAAGCTGCAAAATGCGAACCCCAAAGGTAGTACGGTACCTAAAGGCATGTTCGAAAATTTTAAAATTTTTAAGGCTGGATGGGGGCCCAAAATCGATTTTTGGCCCCCCCCTAAGGTTTTCTGAAATGGCGCCACTGTATAGACAGAGGTTTAGACAGGATCCAGTAGTATTTTCCATATAGCACTAGGTGCCACAAAAGTCTCTTGGTCAAAATGCACGATTGCAAGAAACTGGCTGCTATTTCTGTCCTCGTCGTTTACAGTTATAATTTTAGAATTTAGCCGAGGTTGAAAACTTTCTCTCTTTGCGGCCAAGGAAGGTTCACTAAACTTTTCTTTTTTGTAAGGGTATTTTTTTCCCCAAAACCGTTATAACAAAAAGTAGCTATGCTAAAAATCACAGAAGAAAAAAGTCGTAGATCCGACTGAATCAAAATTTGGGTATGGCTTCGAACTGAAAATTAGAATTTGTAGCAGAATTTTCTGGTGATTTGCGTATATATTATTAGGAAAGAGTGAATATGACATTTTAAATAAGATTCCAATTTTTCCGTCGGTATTCCATAGATTCTGTGACTGTGTTGTTTCATCCATGGACAGAAATTAAATTCAGGAGATCTACAAAAAAAATCCATAGAAGTGGAGAAACTGGTTACCAAAAAACTAACCATTTTGTAGACGGACTGGAAGCTAAAGTCTAGGATACAAATTCATGTTGAAAGTGTTGTCTATGGAGATTGTGGCTTTACTTAAAGCAAAGAGAAAATCAGGTAGATGAAATGGATGGATAAACTTTAATTTTCACACAAATGCCTAACAGTTATATTATCGATATAAGTTCGAAGCTAACAACATTAATTTTGCACATAATTCAAATTTATTATCATTACTAAGTCTTTAATTTAGGGGAACAACTTTTTGTTGGTCTGCTCAATTAGTTTCACAGTATGCACATTCATTGATTTATCTGAACAACTGTTTCACAGAGGGTAGTCTTTTTGAGGTAAATTAAATAAAAAAAACTAATTTTTTTAGCTGAAAGTAATGAGCGACATTAAAACTTAAAACGAACAGAAAGTAGTCCGTATATAAAATTGGTTGTCCCCTCCGCAATCCCACACTCTTTACGCTAAAGCTTTTAATTGTTTTAAAAAGTAGAATTGTGGCAAAGAGTCAAACTTTAGCGTAAAGAGCGAGGGATTGCGGAGGGGACAACCCATTTTATATACGGAGTAATTTCTGTTCGTTTTAAGTTTTAATGTTGCTCCTTACTTTCAGCTAAAAAAAAATTATTTTTAATTTCTGAACGTTTTTGAATTAACGCATGTTTGGTTTTGGCTCTCCGCACATAAATTATTAAAATGAAATTTGTATATTAATTCTCTTTTTGGCTAAATGGCTTTCTCTTAGTTGATCAGACGATTTTGAGAAATAAGGGGTGGAAAAAGAGGCCTAGTTGCCCTCCAATTTTTTGGCTACTTAAAAAGGCAACTAGAACTTTTAATTTTTAACGAACGTTTTTATTAGTACAAAATATACGTAACTTATAAATTAGCAACTTACGTAACAAACTTTCATAATCTTATATTTTTATTATATATACAAGGGGGTTTGTATCCTCGTTATTACCTCGCTCTTTACACTAAATCTTAAGTTTTGTCCCAATTCTTTAAGAATGACTCCTGAATCAGAAATGCCGTAGAATAAATAGTTGAAATTACTAAAAATACTTTAGCATAAAGAGCGAGGTATTTATCTCCTCCTAAATACCTCGCTCTTTATGTTGAAGTATTTATAGAACCCTCATATGCGTAATAATCTCTGTTCGTTGTAAGTTTCAATGCTACTCCTTCCTTTCATTTGAAAAACGTTTTCATGTTTATTTTTCATTGTTTTCTTATTGTAATGCTAGAAAATCATGCGCCCTTTTCCTTGAATTTTTCATCCCCCATGACAGATTCCTCCAAGGAAAGATCCTCCAACATAGCCCCCTCCCCTCAGCCCCAACCCCCAAACAAACTAAAATCCCCCCGAAAACGTCTGTACACTTCCCAATAACCATTACTGTATGTAAACACTGGTCAAAGTTTGTAACTTGCAGCCCCTCCCCCAGGGATTGTGGGGGAGTAAATCATCCCCAAATGCATAGTTATTATGGTTTTCGACTATGTTGAACAAAATGGCTTTCTCAAAATTTTGGTCCGTTGACTTTGGGAAAAAATGAGCGTGGGAGGGGGCTTAGACGCCCTCCAATTTCTTTGGTCATTTTAAAAGGGCACTAGAACTTTTCATTTCCGTTGGAATGAGCCCTCTTGTGACATTCTAGGACCACTTAGTCCATACGATGACCCCTGGGAAAAAAAAAACAAAAAAAAAACAACAAACAAATAAACACGCACCCGTGATTTGTCTTCTGGCAAAAAATACAAAATTCCACATTTTTGTAGATAGGATCTTGAAACTTCTACAGTAGGGTTCTCTGATACGCTGAATCTGATGGTGTGATTTTTTTTAAGATTTTATGACTTTTGGGGGGTGTTTCCTCCTATTTTCTTAAATAAGGCAAATTTTCTAAGGCTCGTAACTTTTGATGGGTAAGACTAAACTTGATGAAACTTATATATTTAAAATCAGCATTAAAATTCGATTCTTTTGAAATAGCTATTGGTATCAAAATTTCATTTTTTAGAGTTTTGGTTACTATTGAGCCGGGTCGCTCCTTACTACAGTTCGTTACCACGAACTGTTGGATTTATATAATAATAATTTGAAATATTGTCATATAAATCATGTTACTTACTTCCTCAATCATGACAGATAATTTCAACTATGAGATATTAAGATGATTAACTAAAATTATTTTTCTCTGGTAGTGGTGTCCACTTTGGGAGAGGGATCTGGATTGTTTCAGTTTCCCCTCCCAAGATTTTGAAAAATACCAGTTGCGGGGTATTTTCATTGAGATTAAACAACAAACAAGTTTTGTCAACTAAAAGTGAGGAGCAATATTAAAAATTAAAATGGATAGACATTATTCCGTGTTTTAGGAGGGCTGTCCCCTCTTCAATACCCCTCTGTTCACGCTGAAGTTCTTAAGATTTTTTTCTTCAAAAAATGTCCCCTATTGTAATTAAACGTTCCATGTGTTTCAGGACGCGTTCTTTAAGAACCGGGAAAAAAGGTCTAAATTTAGCGTAAAGCCCTCCCCCTCCACGCCACTTTTTCCCCGAACCTATCTGATAAAAATTTTGAGGTAGCCATTTTGTGAAAAGTAGTTCAAACATCAGATAACAAAAACTCTGGGATCAACACAAACCTCCAGAACCCGGGGGCAAGTGTTTTAAGCTATGTCCTTGGGGCATATAAGGTTTATTAGTAATGGTTTGTCACATAAGCTTCAGAGGTGGCTCATTTGACTGGAAATTGAAATTTCTTGTCACTATCTCATGAGTCAAAAGGGAAAAGAGGGTGTCGCTCCATCAGAAATTGTTTGAAATAGTCCAACGATCAGGTAAATAAAATTTTGAGGCCAGCATCCCTTACCAGACCTCCGGGGAAGGGTTGTAACTTATGTCCTGGGTGTATATAAGACTTTTATAGAAGAATTGGTCATTTAAACATTAGGAGAGACGCAAATGATTAGAAATTGGAAGCCTTAATTCTCTTTTAGTGTCAAAAGTGATGCAATTGCCACTAAGTCCCCCAACCCTCTTTTTTCCAAAGCGTCCGATGGAATTTATTATGTTAATTTTGTTCAAAATAGATCATATATCATATAATGACAACTCCAGGGATAACACAGCCCCCAGAACCTGGGGGGCAAGTGTTGTAAATTATGCCCTGGAGACGTAAAAGACTTTTATAGAAGGGATGGTCGTGTACACTTTGGAGGGGTTCGTTTGATTGTAACTTGGAATTTATAGAGCCCTTTTAAGAGTCAAGGGTGATCAGAGGGCAATTAGCCCTCTCTTCCAAGACCCATCATTCTCCAAATGCATCTGATCAAAACTTTTAGATACCCATCTTGTTCAAAATAGTTTAAATATTAAATGACAAAAGTCAGGGGTTGACACAAACCCCAGAGCCTGGGGGAAGTGTTTTAAGTTATGACCCAAGGGCAGATAAGGTTTTGTTTAAAGGGGGGGGGGGGTCGTAGAAATATCAGAGATGGCTAATATTATTGAAAATTCAAAGTTCTAGTTACTTTTTTAAGAGTCATCAAAAGTGATCGGCGGGCATAGGTTCCCTTCCTACACCCTCATTTCCCCAAACGCACCTGATAGAAATTTTGAGATGGGCTTTTTGTTTGAAATGGTCCAATGATCAGAAGTCAAAACTTTGGGGTCAAAATAACCCTGCAAAACCTAGGGGAAGGGTTTTGAATATATGCCCCGGGGTCATATAAGGTTTTTTTGGAAGAGGTGGTCGTATAAACTTCGAAGGGGACTCAAATGATTAGAAATTGAAAGTTCTAGTTCCATTATAAGGGTCAAAGGTGATTCGATGACAAATAGCCTCCCCCCACCATCCCTAAGACCACAAGGCTCCGATGTTTTTCTCCCAGAGGCACTTAATTTGAAAAAGATGGTCGTATAAACTTCCGAAGGGGCTCATTCGATCAGAAATCGAAAATTATAGTACCCTTTTAAGGAGTCAAAAGTGATCGGAGGTCAAATGGCCCCCACGCCTTTTTTTCCTTAAATGTATCCGATAAAAATTCTAAAAATAGTTCAAAAGTCATATTTTGAAATAGTAATGTTTTATTCCAAAACTTGTGGGAACTGACTCCAAGTCCCCCATGGCCTGATACCTTCCGCTTGTATATCAATGGATCTGGCCCCTGGCCCTCCATCCATGGCCCAAACCTCACCCTCCCCACAAAAACTTATTAAAGATATTCTGTTCCAAAAATTATAGGAAATCAGTTCATTAGCTCTTTCCAAAACAGTCCAAGACACCTATATTATATTCTGCAAACAAGAGTTTGGCTACTGCCCGTTTCCCTAACGGTGAAAGAATAAGTTCAACTGCGTATTTGGTACTTTACTAAAATGAATGTTTTCTTTCTACTTATGAATGACATTACAAATGTCATTACAAACCAAACCAGGTTTCCCCAATAGGCCCATTAGGTTCTGCGGCTTTCACTTATTCCCGAAGTTTTGGAGATTTCCACGAAAATCTTGCAAAAAGAGAGCAAAAAAAACATTAGGGCCAAGAAGTGCCAAAGCTTTAATTGCGGCCCTGAGTGAAACAAAATCTTCAGCTAGTGAGCTTTCAGCAACTAATCAAACTGTATCATTATATATCGAACATTCAGTTTCGATATATAATGATATTCAATATATTTGTTCTTGCCAAGACTGTTAATTTATTTTGGAGTAAAAAATTAATTTGAAATAGTGAGTTTTGAACAGCTTGAAACTTTGGAAATTAAAAACGAGCAAAAATTTTAAAATTTTTTCTGAAACAGAAGCTTTTTAAAGAAAAGTAAAGGCCATTTCATAGGCAGTGCGATACCGCTGCCTAAGTAAACAGCAATGTGGGCACAGTGTATTATTTATTTGCTTTTTTGCTTTTAGACCAGGACACTTCGTATCGAAGAAGTTTTCGTAGGAACTTCAAAAAGGACTCATTCAATTGGAAATTGAAAGGGCTAGTACCCTAGATTGGAATTGAAAGGGCTATTCGAAAGTGATTGACGGACAACTAATCCCCTCCCTCTGCCACTATTTTCCCGAACACATCCAATAAAAATTTGGAATGGCCGCTTTTTTCAAAATAATTGAAAGATCCGAAAACTATGTCTTTGAGGATGACACCCCCCCCCTAGAATCCACAGAGTTGGGGCTGTAAGTTATGCCCTGGGGCATATTAGGTTTGAATGGGAGAGTGATCGTGTAAACCTTGGAAGGAGTTCTTTGGATTGCTAATCAGAAGTTTTAGTGCCCTTTTTGATATTCAGAGTGATGGGAGGAAGGATAGCCCCCCACACCTCGTATTTTTCCGAAATGCATCTGACAGAAATTATGAGATGGGTGTTTGCTGTCGTAGAAACTTCAAAAAAGGTCAAAAGATTGGAAATTGAAAGGGCTAGTGCCCTTTTTAATTGTCAAAAGTGATTGGATGGCAAATAACTTCCTTCCCACGGCCACCATTTCTCCAAACACATCCAAACAAAATTTTGAGATCCTTTTTTTTTTCATCGTAATGGAAAGGGCCAGGAATTATGTTTTAAGAACGACAGCCCCCCACCCCCACAGAGACAATGGGGCAAGGATTGTAAGTTGTGCCCTGGGGGCATATAATGTATATATAAAAAGGGTGATCGTATAAACTTCGGAGGGGGCTCATTGGATCGAGAATCAAAAGCTACAGTAGTCTTTTTAAGATTCAGAGTGGTGGGAGGGTGGATATCACCCCCCCCCAACCTCGTATTTTCCAAAAATACGTCTAATATAAATTTTGAGATGGCCATTTGCTGTCTTAGAAACTTTGCAAGGAGCTCATTTGACTGGAAATTGAATGGGCTACTGCTCTGTTTAGCAGTCAAAAGTGATTGGAAGACGACTAACTCTCTTCCCATGCCCACCATTTCCCCAAATCCATCCGATCCAAATTTTTCGATAGCCAATTCGTTTACAGTAATTGAAAGTTCCTGAAATTATGCCTTTGAGGATGACAACCACCCCAGAACCCTTAGGGCAAGGGTTGTAAGTTATGGCCTGAGGTATATAAGGTATATATAGAAAAGGTGATCGTATAAACTTCGGAGGGGCTCATTGGAAGGTTAATCAGAACTTTTAGCACCCTTTTTAAGATTCAAAGTGATCAGAGGGTGGACACCTACCCCCACACCCCGTATTTTTTTGACTGAAAATTAGAAAAGGTACGTTAATAGTCAAAAGTGATTGGAGGGCAACTAGCCCCCTCCCACATCCACCATTTCTTCAAACACACCTAATAAAAATTTTGAGATAGACATTTTGTTCAATGTAATTGAAAGGTCTGGAAATTGTGTCTTTGAATATGACAATCAACCAGGGCCCCCAGAACAAGGATTTTAATTTATGCCCTGGGGACATGTAAGGTATATATAAAAAGGGCGATCTTATAGCCTTAGGAGTAGTTAAATTGGATTGGGAATAAGAAGCTCTAGTGCTCTTTTTAAGATTTAGAGCTCTCAGAGGCTGGAGACCTCCCTCCACCTACTTGTATTTTCCGGAAATATATCTGATTTTAATTTTTAGATGGCCATTTTTTGTCTTAGAAACTTTGAAAACAGCTCATTCGATTGGAAATTGAAAGGCCCAGTGTCCTTTTTAATAGTCGTAATTTATCAGAGGGCAAATACCCCGCCTCCCACACCCACTTAGTCCTCAAACACATCCCATAAAAATGTTGAGATAGCCATTTTATTAAACATAATTGAAAGGTCCAGAAATTTTGTCTTTTATGATGGCAAGTTTAAGTTATTCCATGCGGGCATATAAGGTAAATATATAGAAAGGGTGATCGTATAAACTTCAGATAGGGCTTATTGGATTCGTAATCAGAAGTTCTTGTTCCCTTTTTAAGACTCAGAGTGATTGGAGGGTGGTTACCCCCACCCACACATCGTATTTCCCCAAAATACCTCAGAGAA
The DNA here is from genome assembly GCF_032884065.1 of Artemia franciscana. Classification (NCBI taxonomy): domain Eukaryota; kingdom Metazoa; phylum Arthropoda; class Branchiopoda; order Anostraca; family Artemiidae; genus Artemia; species Artemia franciscana. The sequence continues at coordinate 6,467,184 of NC_088869.1, read as the reverse complement.
AAAGTTTGCAGTGACCATTTGTTGTCGTAGAACCTTTGAAAACAGGTCTTTCGATTGGAAATTGAAAAGACCAATGCCCTTTTTAATAGTTGAAAGTGATAGAAGGGCAACAAACACTCGCCCATCACCCATCATTTTCTCAAACACTCGCCCATCTCCCTCGCCCATCATTTTCTCAAACACATCCAATCAAGATACTCATTTTGTTCAATGTAATTGAAAGGACCAGATATTATATCTTTGAGGATGACCCCCCTACAGCCCTCAGGGCAAGGTAAGTTATGTCTTCGGGGCATGTAAGGTATATGTAAAGATGATAGTATAAACTTCGGAGGGGGCTCGTTGGATTGGTAATCAGAAGTTCTAGTGCCCTTTATAAGATTCAGAATGACCGGAGGGTGGGTAACCCCTACCCCAAATCTCATATTTTCCCGAAATGCATCTGATAGAAATATTTTTGAGGGCCATTTGTAGTAGTAGAAATTTGTTCAGCAACTGCGTCTTTAGGGATATTAGGCATGTCAATCCCCTACAATTATGCAGTTGGCCTGTTGTGCTTTAAAACTAACTGTTGCTTAAAATAAATCATAAGGTACTGTGTTAAATGGTTACCAATAAGACACCTCAGCAATATATCGAGACCGACTGGGGGTATTAAGTTGAAACTTTTAGTGATACTACTGTTGCTACTTCTGCTCTTACAATTTAAATAAATTTAAAAAAAAGTGTAATTGTATTGAGGTTGTCAGAGAGCATAGATAAAATCTTTTGGGAATGATATTAAGTTTAATTTTTCAGGTAAACTTCAGAAGCAACAAAGTTAAATTAAAAAATATTGTTCGTGTCAGAATTAAAAATTGTTGAAAAAGTTTCTCCGACATACAAATAGCAACCCATACTATTAATTCATACAGAAAAAAACTGAAAAGATATACAATATTTTTTTCTTCCATGAAAAGAACATGTCAATAAAAAACAACTAAAATTCAATTAAAAAACTTTTTCCACCCGACGAGTTTATCAATGAAAAGTGAAGAGCTATATTAAGCCAAGAATGAGCAAAAATAAAGTCAGATAATCTTCGAAGTGTAAAACAACCAAAACAATACTATTAATAAATAAATGAAACTTAAAACGAACCGCAATTAGAATAAATAGCCGAGTCAAAGTCAAGACGAGGAAAAACTAACATTGGTAGGGCTGATAACCCTTATGCCTTTCTTCTCAAGACCAGAGCAGAATTTGCGCTTTACTGAAAACAAAATACATTTGAGATGTTTTCACCTTTCTTACTTTCATAAATGAAAAAAATGAACAAAGAAACGTCGAGAAACGTCGTAACAAAGAAATGTCGGTATATATCAATTTAACTGAGAATATTATGAAAAAAACTTTGTTTTCTTAAAGAGTTAAAGAGGCTGCGTCCCAAAGTCAAACCTTAAAACGTACAGGAATTAGGAGAGGCAGTTGGGGGGCTGCCGCCCTCCAAACCCCCCGCTTTTAAAGACTCTTTTGTACAGGTTTTTTTTTGTGGGGGGACTTCATTGTTACTAATTACTAGTTTCGGCGCAATGGTTCTCCTGTCCTCTTGTGTTTAACATTTTTCGAAGTTATTCCATTATTCATTCATTTCAATTTTTTGTTAATTAAAAGAGGGCCTTTCTGAAGCCAAGAGCGGAGGGTAATAGCTATAGGAGGTAATACAAAAAACCTGTACAAAAGAGTCTGTAAAAGCGGGGGGTTTTGGGGGCGGCAGCCCCCCAACTTCCTCTCCTAATTCCTGTACGTTTTAAGGTTCGACTTTGAGACACAGCCTCTTTAACTCTTTAAGAAAACGGTGTTTTATTCATATTATTTCTGTATGTTTTTCTACAATCCATGGTGGATGTAATTTAATAATAATTTTCCATGTTTATTTTCTCGCTTTCTGTATCAATAAATTCAAACTGACAAAATTATCTAATTTTGATAATTTTAATAGTTTAGCAGCTTAATTAAAAATTTAGCAGCTAGTGGGTTTTACCCACCCGCCTCTGGTTTATGGGCCCAGCGAGCTTCCGCTGCGCCAAGCTGCTGTTATGCTTGTTATCAAACAAGTTATTACAATAGAAAATTTCATCAACGGCTTCAATTAGGAATTCAATTTAAATGGTTCTTTTAACTTGCTTCCATCAAGCCTTACCCCCGCTTCAGTATAAATTCTTGTGAACATTCGAGTATGTAATTCTGATCACATGTTTCCATGTTTATTTTCTCCCTTTCTGTATCAATAAATTCAAACTGACAAAATTACCTAATTTTACAAATTTTAAAAAGTTAGCAGCTAGCGGTTTCAATCCACTGACCTCTGGGTTATGGGCCCAGCACGCTTCCGCTGCGCCAAGCCGCTGTTAGTGTAAGAATTTCTTAAACAAGTGATGTTATTACAAGAGAAAATTTTACCTTCAATGGGGAAATGGGTTTTTCTAAGCTAGAAAATCGGGGGGTTAAGATTTTCCGACGAAACTTTCCAGGGCACTTATTCGGAGAATTCCGTGTCGAAAGCGTCTTCGTACACCCAGATCCGATGTCGGCTGTGACCTGTAGGCGTCGATGAAAAAAAGGAGAACATGAACAATAAGTGGCTATGCGTGGTTTCTGGAAAACAGAGAAGGAGTTATCGGGTCAAGCTGAAATTTCGCGGATAAGCTCCTGGACTTTAGGGGACCTTCGCTTGTGAATTTCAGCCCAATCGGACAACGTTAAGGGGGGGCTGGGGTTGGGTGGTCGAAACTTTCGGCCAGATTTTCCCCATGAAGGAAAAGTCGGAGGGGGATGAAATTTGGCAGGTTTCTTAGTTGGAGCTAGGGCTACAAAATGCATCCCTCCCCATCCCTTTGCAACCACTGGAACCGAAGATCGCTTAACATTGTTGTGGTTCGCCTCTTTAAAGAGGCACGAGTGTGCCTCCTTGATCCACGGTCATGGTTTTTTTTTTCAGTAAAGCACAAATTGTGTTTTTACTTTTCATTGAAAAAGTTTTCTTGTGGAAAAAGTTTTTTAAGTAAATTAAACTTAAGATCAGAAGAAATAGAAACCTAGGACAACCCAAACTCAAAATGACCAGAAATTATTATTAAAATATTTGTAGCATAATTCTTTTTAAGTAAAGCACCAATGTTGCAGTAGGTTTTAGACTTTTACGGTGAGAGAAGGCGGCAAAAACCAAACTCTTGTTTGTAGTAAATTTTGGTTGTTTCATGCTTTATTTGCATATTCAATTTAAACTTTACTCGTTTTTTTAGATTTATTTATTTATTTTTATTAGTACCTATTGTACGTTTGTTTGCTATGAATGTTTATTTAATTTCTGCTCGTTTCGGGTTACATTTATGCTTCAATAGCCAATTTTTTTTTCAAGCTTGATTTGCATATTCAATTTCAAATTTACTTTTTTTAAGATTTATTATTCTTTTATATTAGTGCCTTTTATATGTTTTTATTGCAATGATTGTATATTTAAATTCTGTTTATTTTGGGTTTAGTTTATTCTTTAATAATTTCTGGTTGTTTTGAGTATGACTTATTGTGGGTTTCGATTTCTTCCGATCTTATGTTTAATTAAATAAAATAAAACAAGTTTTTTAAAATGAAAGTAAGGAGCAACATTAAAACTTAAAACGAACAGAAATTACTCCTTATATGAAAGGGGCTTTTCCTCCTCAACACCTCGCTCTTTACGCTAAAGTGCTAATTGCTTTCATTAAAAAAAACTTGTTTTGTTTTCATTTAATTTCTGGACGTTTTTGAATTAATGCATGTTTTGATCTTGGCTCTCCACACATAAATAATTGAAACGAAATTTGCATATTAATTAGTTGTAATTAATCGGAAGATTTTGAGAAAAAAGGAGCAAGGGAGGAGGCCTAGTTGCCCTCCATGTTTTTGATTACTTAAAAAAGCCACTAGAACTTTTAATTTTTTACTAACGTTTTCATTGGTAAAAAATATGCGTAGCTTACCAATTAACTTACGTACCGAACTTCTATTGTCGTATGTTTTTATTGCGTATATGAGGGGGTTCAACCCTCGTTGATACCTTGCTTTTTACGCTAAACCATAGATTTAGTCCCAATTCCTTATGAATGACCTTTGAATCACAAAGGCCGTAGAATAAACAGTTGAAATTACTAAAAATACTTTAGCGTAAAGAGTGAGGTATAACGAAGAGGTAATTCCCTCATATGCGTAATATTTTTTTGTACGTTTTAAGTTTTAATGCTGCTCCTTACTTTCAGTAGACAAAACTTTTCAAATTTATTTTTCCACTGTTTTTTCAAATAATACAATAAAATCCTGTGCCCCCTTTACTGAAATTCTCTTCCCCCATGAGAAGTTTCTCAATGGAAATATCCTCCCACGTAACCCCCCTCAGGTTTCCCACCTAAACCAATAAAATCCCTCTGAAAACCTCTGTACACTTCCCTGTAACCATTACTATATGTAAACACAGGTCAAAGTATGCAACTTGCAGCCCCTCCCACGGGGACAGCGGGGGAGTAAGTCGTCCCTAAAGACATATATTGGGTTTTTCGACTATGGTGAATAAAATGGCTATCTTCGAATTTTGATCCGGTGACTTTTGGGAAAACATGAGCGTCGGAGGGGGCCTAGGTACACTCCAATTTTTTTGGTCACTTAAAAAGGGCACTAGAACTTTTAATTTCCGTTAGAATGAGCTCTTTTGCGTAATTGTAGGACCAGACCACTCATTCGATACGATCAACCCTGGGGAAAGAAAACAAAAACAAAAAACAAACAAACAAATAAACACACATTCGTGATCTGTCTTCTGGCAAAAAATACTAAATTCCACATTTTTCTAGATAGGAGCCTGAAACTTCTACAATAAGGTTCTCTGATACGCTGAATTTGATGGTGTGATTTTAAGATTGTATGACTTTTAGGGGGTGTTTTCCTCAACTCTCTAAAATTATGCAAATTCTCTCTGGCTTCTAACTTTTGATGGGTATAATCGATTTTGATGAAATTTATATATTTAAAATCAGCATTAGAATTTAATTCTATTGGTGTAACTATTGGTATCAAAATTCCATTTTTTAGAGTTTCGGTTACTATTGAGCCGGGTTGCTCCTTACTACAGTTAGTTACCATGAGATGTTGACACAGAGATGGGCGCTGATGAGGAAGCAGCCTCTTTCATATACAAAGTAATTTTTGTTCATTTTAAGTTTTAATGCCGTTCCTTACTTTCAGTTATAAAACTTTGTTTTTTTATTTAATTTCTGAACGTTTTTGAATCAATGTATGTTTTGATTTTGGCTCTCCGCAGAGGAATAATTAAAACAAACTTTGCATATTTATTTTTTTGGCTAAATGGATATCTCATAGTTTTGATCGAATGATTTTGAAAATTAAAAACAGGGAGGGGGAAGCCTAGCTGCCCTCTGATTTTTTGGTTACTTAAAAAGGCAATTAGAACTTTCAACTATTTACGAATGTTTTTATTAGTAAAAGATATGCGTAACTTATAAATTAGCTTACGTAACAAACTTTTGCATTCTAATTTTTTATTGCATATATGAGGGGGGTCACCCCCTCGTCTGTACCTCGCTCTTTACCCTAAAGCTTAAATTTTGTCCCAATTCCTTAAGAATGACCTCTGAATCACAAAACCCGTAGAATAAATAGTTGAAATTACTGAAAATACTTTAGCGTAAAGAGTGAGGTATTAGGAGGAGGTGAGCCCATCATATGAGTAATAATCTCTGTTTGTTTTAAGTAATTTTAATTCTGGTCCTTACTTTCAGTTCAAAAAACTTTTTCATATTTATTTTTTCACTGTTTTTTTTTTTTAAATACTAGAAAATCCTGCGCTCCCTTCATGAGAATTTTCTTCCCTTTGATAAATTCCTCCAAGGAAAGCTCCCCTAACATATTCCCCTCTTTTCAAACCCCAAACCAAAAAATCCCCCTGAAAACGTCTTTACACTTCCAAATAACCATTACTATATGTAAGCACTGGTCAAACATTGTAACTTGTAGCCCCTCCCACGGGGACTGTGGGGGAGTAAGTCGTCCTCAAAGACATAGTTATAAGGTTTTTCAACTATGCTGAATAAAATGGCTATCTCAGAATTTTGATCCGTTGACTTTGGAAAAATTATTAGCGTAGGAGGGGGCTTAGGTGCCCTCAATTTTTTTGTTCATTGCAAAAGGGCACTAGAACTTTTCATTTCCGTTAGAATGGGCCCTCTTGCAAGATTCTAGGACAACTGGGTCGATACGATCACCCCTGGAAAAAAAACAAAAAAAAAACAAACAAATAAACACGCATCCGTGATCTCAAAAATTCAAAATTCCACATTTTTGTAGATAGGAGCTTGAAACTTCTACAATAGGGTTCTCTGATACGCTGAATCTGATGGTGTGATTCTATGACTTTTAGGGGTTGTTTCCCCCTATTTTGTAAAATAAGACAAATTTTCTCAGGCTCGTAACTTTTGATGGGTAAGACTAAACTTGATGAAACTTATATATTTGAAATCAGCATTAAAATAAAAATCACTCTCTTTCTTGGATATCTCATTGTGTTTTCTGAAGTTTTATAAATTCTTTCTTCGTCATAAATTTTGGAGAGAGATTTTGGACTGTTCCGATCCACTAATTAAGCTTCCAAGTGTGTCGTAAATTCATCCATTTTCTGGTAATGAAGTATACAGTTATCCTTCGCAATATACTCATAATGTGCGGACACCTCAAGTTTTTAGTAATAGCTGTTTATTTTCAGTCCCTCATATTGGGCCAAATGGTTGGGATAATTTACCCGAATATTAAAAAAAAAAAAAAAAACGGCGAATCTGTGTGATTTTCGTAGAGAGCTTGTCACAAGTTGTCTCTGGCTGTATGGTTTTGAAGTACAGTTAAAGTAAAATTGATTTGCTTTCAAGTTTCCCATAGAACAACAAATTTTTTTAGATGGAAGCAGGGGTCTTGTGTCTATTGAAAAAACCAATGAATTGTCGGTAGGAAGTGTTGTCAAACAGTTCGTGGTAACGAACTGTAGTAAGGAGTGAACCGGCTCAATAGTAAACGAAACTGTAAAAAACGAAATTTTAATGCTAAAATATACATCAAAAGAATCGAATTTTTATGCTGATTTTAAATATATAAGTTTAATCAACTTTAGTTCTTGTCATCAAAAGTTACGAGCCTGAGAAAATTTGCTTTATTTTTGAAAATAGGGGGAAACACCCCGTAAAAGTCATAGAATCTTAACGAAAATCACACCATCGCATTCGGCGTATCAGAGAACTCTACAGCAAAAATGTCAAGCTCCCACCTACAAAAATGTTGAATTTCGTATTTTTTGCCAGAAGACAAATCACGGGTGTGTTTATTTTATTTTTTTTCTCAGGGGTCATCGTATTGACCAGGTGGTCCTAGAATGTCGCAAGAGGGGACATTCTAACGGAAATGAAAAGTTCTAGTGCCCTTTTTAAGTGAACAAAAAAACTGGAGGGCACCCAGGCCCCCTCTCGCACTATTTGTTTCTCCAAAGTCACCGGATCAAAATTTTGAGATGGCCATTTTGTTCCGCATAGTCATAAGCCATAATAACTGTGTCTTTGGGAATGACTTTTTCCCCCACATTCCCTAGGGAAGGGGCTGAAAGTTGCAAACTTTGACCAGTGTTTGCATATAATAATTGTTATTAGGAAGTGTAGAGGCGTTTTCAGGGGGATTTTTCGGGTGTTTGGGTGGGACTGCAGGGGAGAGGTCTATGTGGCTAAATCTTTCCTTGGAGAAATATGTCTTTGGGGAAGAGGAATTCAATGAAAAGGGCGCAGGATTTTCTAAAACCACTATAAAAAACACTGAAAAAATAAACATGAAAAAGTTTTTTCAATTAAGAAGAAAGTAAGGAGTAGCATTGAAGCTTAAAACAAACAGAGATTATTACGCATATGAGGGGCTCTAAATATACCTTAGCATAAATGGCGAGGTATTTAGGAGGAAATCTCGCTTGTTATGCTAAAGTATTTTTAGTAATTTCAACTATTTACTCTACGGCCTTTCTGATTTAGGGGCCATTCTTAAAGAATTGAGACAAAACTTATGATTTAGTGTAAAGAGCGAGGCATTAACGTTGGTACAAACCCCCTTTATATACATAATAAAAATATAAGAATATAAAACTTTGTTACGTAAGTTAATTCATAAGTTACATATATTTTTCAAACAGTTCGTGGTAACGAACTGCAGTAAGGAGCGACCCGACTAAATAGTAACCAAAACTCTAAAAAATTGAATTTTGATATCAATAGCTACATCAAAAGAATTGCATTTTAATGCTGATTTTAAATATATAAATTTCATCAAGTTTAGTCTTACCCATCAAAAGTTAGGAGCCTGAGAAAATTTACATTATTTAGGAAAATAGGGGAAACACCCCCTAAAAGTCGTAGGATCTTAGCGAAAATGACACCATCAGATTCAGCGTATCAGAGGACCCTACTGTAGAAGTTTCAAGCTCCTATCTACAAAAAATGTGGAATTTTGTATTTTTTGCCAGAAGACAAATCACGGTTGCGTGTTTATTTGTTTATTTGTTTTATTTGTATTTATTTCTTTTTTTTCTTTTCCCCAGGGGTCATCGTATCGACCAAGTGGTCCTAGAATGTCGCAAGAGGGCTCGTTCTAACGGAAATGAAAAGTTCTAGTGCCCTTTTCAAGGGACCAAAAAATTGGAGGGCATCTAGGCCCCCTCCCACGCTTATTTTTTCCCAAAGTCAACGAATCAAATTTTTGAGATAACCATTTTGTTCAGCATAGTCGAAAACTATAATAAATATGTCTTTGGGGATGACTTACTCCCCCACAATCCATGGGGGAGGGGATGCAACTTACAAACTTTGACCAGTGTTTACATATAGTAATGGTTATTGGAAAGTGTACAGACGTTTTCAGGGGGATTTTATTTTGTTTGAGGGTGGGGCTGAAGAGAGGGGGCTATGTTGGAGGATCTTTCCTTGGAGGAATCTGTCATGGGGGAAGAAAAATTCAATGAAAAGGGCGCAGGATTCTCTAGCCTTACTATAAGAAAACAATGAAAAATAAACATGAAAACGTTTTTTCAAATGAAAGGAAGAAGTGGCATTGAAACTTAAAACGAACAGAGATTATTACGCATATGAGGGGTTCTAAAAATACTTTAGCATAAATAGGGAGGTATTTAGGAGGAGATAAATACCTTGCTCTTTATGCTAAAGTATTTTTAGTAATTTCAACTATTTATTCTACGGCCTTTCTGATTCAGGGGTCATTCTTAAAGAATTGGGACAAAACTTACGATTTAGTGTAAAGAACGAGGTATTAACGAGGTCACAAACCCCCTCATATACATAATAAAAATTAAAGAATATAAAAGCTTGTTACGTATGTTAATTCTAAAGTTACGTATGTTTTTTGCTAATAAAAAAATTCGTTAAAAATTAGAATTTATAGTTGCCTTTTTATGTAACCGAAAAATTGCATGGCAACTAGGCCTTCTTCCCCATCCCATATTTCTCAAAATCGTATGATCAAAACTAAGAAAAAGCCATCTAGCCAAAAAAGGAATTAATATGCAAATTTCATTTGAATAGTTTACGTGTGGAGAGTCAAAATCAAACATGCATTAATTCAAAAACGTTCAGAAATTACATAAAAAAAACTTGATTTATTAACTGAAAGTATGGAGCGACATTAAACCTTAAAACGAACAGAAATTACTCCGTATATGAAATGGATTGTCCCCTCCGCAATCCCTCGCTCTTTACGCTAAATTTTGACTCTTTACCATAATTCTGCTTTTTAAAACAATTAAAAGCTTTAGCATAAAGAGCGAGGGATTGCGGAGGGGACAATTCATTTCATATACGGAGTAATTTCTGTTCGTTTAAGTTTTAATGTCGCTCCTTACTTTCAGTTAAAAAAAACTAGTTTTTTTATGTAATTACTAAAAGAAACGTTAGTTAAAAATTAAAAGTTATAGTTGCCTTCTTATGTAACCGAAAAATTGGAGGGCAACTAGGCCTCCTTCCCCACCCCTTATTTCTCAAAATCGTCTGATCAAAACTAAGAGAAAGACATTTAGCCAAAAAAAGGAATTAATATGCAAATTTCATTTTAATAATCTGTTAATCTGATTCAATACAAAAAATTCAACAAGATTGGACAAGTCCTATGGTGGAGAGCCAAAATCAAACATGCATTAATTCAAAAACGTTCATAAATTAAATGAAAAAAACTAGTTTTTTTTTAACTGTAAGTAAGGAGCGACATTAAAACTTAAAACGAACAGAAATTACTCCGTATATGAAAGGGGCTTTTCCTCCTCGATGCCCCGCTCCTTACGATAAAGTTTCTTACGGTTTTAAAAATAGAGTTAGGAGAAAGAGTCAAACCTTAGCGTAAAGAATGACGCGTTGAGGAAGAAAAGCCCCTTTCATATACGGAGTAATTTCTGTTCGTTTTAAGTTCTAATGTCGCTCCTTACTTACACTTAAAAAACTAGTTTTTTCATTTAATTGCAATCAGGAACTGGGTGAGTCCAGGATTTTCTCTCTCTCTCTTTCCTTTCTTCTCTTCCCTTTTTCTTTATTTTATGACATTATATGTATTTAAGGGATTGATACAATTGATAGATTGTCGTTCCTTACTTTCCTTTAAAAAATTAGTTTTTTTAATTTTATTTCTGAACGTTTTTGAATCAATGCATGTTTTGATTTTGGCTCTCCGCAGATGAATAATTAAAACGAAATTATTATTTTTTTTGGCTAAATCGCTTTCTCATAGTTTTGATCGAACGATTTTGAGAAAAAAAGGAGCGGGGGAGGAGGGCTAATTGCCCTCCGGTGTTTTGGTTACTTAAAAAGGCAACTAGAACTTTTATGTTTTTACGAATGTTTTTATTAGTAATAGATATACGTAACTTATAAATTAGCTTATGTAACAAACTTCTGAATGCTCATGTTTTTATTCCGTATATGAGGGGTTCACCCCCTCGTCAGTACCTCGCTCTTTAAACTAAAGCTTAAATTTTTTCCTAATTTCTTAAAAATGACCCCTGAATCACAAAACCCGTAGAATAAATAGTTGAAATTAATGAAAATACTTTAGCGTAAAGAGTGAGGTATTAGAAGGAGGTGAGCTCATCATATTAGTGATAATTTCTGTTCGTTTTAAGTAGTTTTAATTCTGCTCCTTACTTTCAGTTGAAAAAACTTTTCATATTTATTTTTTCATGTTTTTTTTTAAATAATGCTAGAAAATCCTGCGCTCCCTTCATGGAAATTTTCTTCCCCCATGATAAATTCCTCCAAGGAAAGTTCCCCTAACATATCCCCCTCTTTCCAGCTCCCAAACCAAAAAATCCCCCTGAAAACGTCTTTACACTTCCAAATAACCATTACTATGTGTAAGCACTGGTCAAAGTTTGTAACTTGTAGTCCCTCCCACGGGGACTGTGGGGGAGTAAGTCGTCCCTAAAGACATTGTTATAAGGTTTTTCGACTACGCTGTATAAAATTGCTATCTCAGAATTATGATCCGTTGACTTTGGGAAAATAATTAGCGTGGGAGGGGGCCTAGGTACCCTTCAATTTTTTTTGTCACTGAAAAAGGCCACTAGAACTTTTCATTTCCGTTAGAATGAGTCCTTTCGAAAGATTCTAAGACCACTGGGTCGATACGATCACCCCTGGGGAAAAAAAGAAAAAAAAATACAAACAAACAAATAAACACGCATCCGTGACCTGCCTTCTGGCAAAAAATACAAAATTCCATATTTTTGTAGATAGGAGCTTGAAACTTCTACACTAGGGTTCTCTGATATGCTGAATCTGATGGTGTGATTTTCGTTAAGATTCTATGACTCTTGGGGGTCGTATTTCCCTATTTTCTAAAATGAAATAAATTTTCTCAGGCTCGTAACTTTTGATGGGTAAACTTAATGAAACTTATATATTTAAAATCAGCATTAAAATGCAATTCTTTTGGACTATTGTTGTAAAAATTCCGTTTTTTAGAGTTTCAATTACTATTGAGCCAGGTCGCTACTTACTACAGTTCGTTACCACGAACTGTTTGATATAGTCCTTTTTGACATGGAATCTTATCTTCACTGCTTAAAGCACGAATGTTTGCAATTCGTGAATGGTTAGATCGTTTCTCTAGAGGTAAATCTCCGCTACACACATACCAACAATATATTCCTTTTGTCACATGGGATACCATTTAGCCCATGTTCGGCGCCTAAAGCACAGATGCCTTCAAGCCGTGAATGGTTAGACTGTTGCTCTAGCGGTAACCCTGCGCTACACATATACCAAAAATATATTCCTTTTTCACGGGTATAGCATCCAGCCCATGCTTGCCGCTTAAGGCCGTAATTGAGTGAACTGATGGAATTCGAAAATCCCATGTTAAAATTGAAAATTTTTATTTAAAAAGTACTCAAGTATTCATGGGCGGAGGATACCGCTTTTAATATCAGGCCGTAGCTTCTTGAAGAAGCTACAAAATATTTCCTAGAATTTTGCTCTATTTCCTCTAATTGCTTAGAAATCTTAAAAAAAACTGTCTAGCTTTTTTTCACAAGTGTACTCAGGGAAGGATATTGCTTTTAGAACAAAATCGGTACTATCATGAGCGGAAGACAACCTGTAAGACTATTGCAACCATTTTTCGATGTAATTTCCTGTTTTTGTACAGTCCCATAGAATATTTTCATCTACCTGAAATTTTTACAAGTTTTTTGCCAGAAAAAATCGTTTCAGCACGCCGATAACAGCCCAAGAGACCAGATTGACAAGCTGATAAAATTAACCTGCTATTTCCGCCAATGAATAAGTACTATTTGAAGGGTTTTTGACAGTCGGCGGTCTTTAGAGAATTGAGAGACAGAAGGCTACCCTTAATTCAATTTTGAACCTCGATGTTTTCAAGTTTACTAAATCATGACTTTAAGCACGGATGCTTAAAGGCGGATGCTCTTCCCAAGATTAAAGTCATTTTGTGATTTCGATGCGACAATTCATATCTAAGTCGAACTGGAAAACATCCTGTGTCGAGAAAAATCTCAAATAAATATGGGCAAATATGTTCTTTTTTAATTCTAGGTAGCGTAATTTATTAATTTCTTCAAATGTTTGAATTAAATTAACAAAAATTTTTTTTTAATGAAAATACAAAAAAGATCTGGAGGAAAGGCTTATATTCCTGTGGAAGCGTATCGAGAAGTGAACAATTAGCCAAATTTATTAACTGCAGCAGCCAAGAGGCTTGCTAAGAGCTTGGGTCATGAAAGTTTTACACTTTGGTTTAATCCACAGAGTTTTAGTGTCACATTTGTTACCGTGGGTACTAAAGCTGGACAAAAATTGAATAAATAGTTTATTAATAGGTAAGTATGTACATAGGCACCCAACCTGTTTCAGACCAGGATAAATCACCTAACCTTTTCTTTGGTTTATAAATTGGAATCATTTTGTATCCGTTCAGCTCACTTGCACGTGCCAAAATATATCTTCTATAATTTTTTTTTATTAGGATCATTATCAGCAGGATTATCCTTCACAACTGAAACCAGTCGGACTTTTGACTTGAAGCCAACTGGATAGGTAGACCTATTTTTAATCGCTTTATTCTATTTGTAAATAGGCTTGTACTTGTATTTTGGTGCGTAGGTTGGTTTATAGGCAGACTTGTATTTGTCACAGAACGGTGCATAGGTCTTCTTATAAGCAGTTTTATATTGGTTATACGACGGTCTGTAGCGTGGTTTATCAATATAATTATATTGGTCGTACTTGGCTGCAGGACTTTGATTAACACCTGACTTATAGTCACAGCTCTGGCTGTAAGTTGGTTTCATATTTTGCTTTTCCGATGTACGAAACATCAGCCCAATATCCATTGTGATCAGATATGTATTTCACCACTTGAAGTCAACCGTCTGGAAGATTTACAAAGTATTCCCCGGTGGTTGCGTAGCCATCGTTTTGCTCTTTGTGTCCAAAATCGTTATAGTTGTAAGGATCATTGACCTTATATGCAAAAGAGTAGGGCATCCCTTTTTCCTGAAAAAAAAACTTAGTAAAATAAGTAATAAGAAATGGCGTAGCAAATATTCTTTTTAAAAATTCCTAAAGTTTTATTCTTCTTAACTGCGCAAAGAGCCTAAAGCGGTGTTCACTTGCGAGTCTAGCTAGAATCTCATGTCTAGACACGTGATCTGGCCAGAAATGAATTTCCAGGCAACTACCGTTCCCAAGAAGAATTCAGTGCTTAGCTAAAACTACAATTTTAGTTTCAAATGAATTGCAGTTGTCATTTCTAGCCAATGAAGAGAACTTATGCGGGTAAAACTTTCAAAATTGTAATTTCTGTTTTTTATTGTCTCAGGAACTTTGAATCTATTAACGTTATAAAAGAGAAAACGTATCCATATCTGAGATAACGGATGAGAAAAGTCAAACAATTGCCTTAGTGTGCTTCACTGTCTCGTCTGGTGTTGAATATTGGCTTAAAATGAAAAACACTTAATACGAAAGCAAAAATTAAATTTTAGTTTAAAAATCTAAACATAAAGATGAAAATAGTGGAACTTGACACATGTTGATTGGCTGCAATCGAAAATCCTAGACTTTGAGTTTTAGAGTCTACAACTGGATGCTTGGCTGCAACTTGTCTAGCCAAGCACCGCATTTTACTTGTGAACGGTAGTTGTCTAGTCATTAATTTTTGGCCAGATACATGTCAAGACATGGGATTCTAGCTAGACATACATGTGAACGCCGCTTAAGTCTAACTATCAGAAAAATGCCAGGTCTGCAATATTTTTGGCAAACAAATGAATAAGTTGGAAAGGAGTTTTACAACTGGTAAATAGATACAAATACAAATATGGATACGTGTTCTCTTTTATAACGTTAATACATTCAAAGTTCCTGAGACTTCCTGGAAGAATGAATATCAGCATACATTGAATAATCAGTTTACTTTCATTACCTCTTTTCCAAATGGCTATTATAGCGGCTCCTTTTTTGCGGTCGTTGTTGAATTTTTTACAAGAAAAAAAAATCCCACTGCTTAAAATTACAATCGTTTCAGTAAAGTGCAAATGACGTTCTAGCCCCTAAATGGCTTAGGGGCGCTAGCCCTACTTCTCTTTATGGTAGTTTTTGTTCGCTTATGTTTGACTTGATTATTTATTTTAATTTCCCAAGAATTTATGATATTTTATAGTAGCCTTTTAACTCCTCTTTACGGTAGTTTTTGTTCTCTGTTGTTTGGTTTGATTATTCATTTTAATTTCAAAATAATTTATGGTACTTTATGGTAGCCCTTTACGGTAGTTTTGTTCGCTGATGTTTGACTTGATTACTCATTTTAATTTCCCAAGAATTTATGGTACTTTATGGTAGCCCTTTAACTCCTCTTTACGGTAGTTTTTGTTCGCTGATGTTTGACTTGATTATTCATTTTAATTTCTCAAGAATTGATGGTACTTTATGGTAGCCCTTTAACTCCTCTTTACAGTAGTGTTTGTTCGCTGATGTTTGGCTTGATTATTCATTTTAATTTCTGTTCATTTTGAGTTTCAGTTATTCATTAATGGTAAATTGTATTTATTGAAAGTTTGAATTATTATTTGACATTTATTCAGCTCGTCTTTGGTTTAATATAGCCCTTTACTTTTCTTTGCAAAACTTACTTTTTTTAATTTTTTTTTAATTAAAAACTTAAAAAATTTGATTCTTTCGATGTACATATTGCTATCAGAATACTTTTTGAGATTTTCGGGTACTATTAACGCGAGTCGCTACTTACAGTTTGTTACTGAATGATACTCAAATAATAATAATAATAATTTATTTGTTCCCTTTATCCACAAAAATAGGCATTAGATTAGTAGACAAAAAAAAAAAAAAAAAAAAAAAAACCACAAAGCACAGGAAAGACAACCACACACACACACACACAAAAGGGAGAAGAGCTACTTAAGGACAACAATAATATTGTCACTCAGCAAAAACAAAAAGTAAAAGAAAAAATTATTTCAGTAATAATAAAAAATACTTCAACTTCGATTAATACGACTCAAGGAAAAGTTAGCTATTTTATCCAAAAGCTTACGGGACCTAATCGATGCTTTAAATTATGAAACAAAAAACAAAAACTCTTTTAGTATTAAAAAAGAATCTTCATATTGTTTTAATTAAATGCACTTTTTGTTTCAGGAGTCTGTCTTACAGAATTGGGACAAAATTCAAACTTTAGCGTAAAGAGCGAGGTGTTGAGGAGGAGTAAGCCCCCTCATACACGTAATAATTTTTGTTCGCTTTAATTTTTAATGTTGCTTCTTCCTTTCGTTAAAGAAACTTGTTTTTTATGGCACTTGGTATGAACCAAGTGACATATAGCAATCGCAAATTCTGTCGGTCTGTCTGTCTGTAGGTCTGTCCGTCCTGGTTTCGCTACTTTAGGCACTTGTAGGTAAGCTAATACAATGACATTTGGCAGGCTTATCAGGGACCAGACCAGATTAAATTAGAAATAGTTTTTTTCAAAATTTGACCATCTGGGGGGGGGGGGGGGCATGGGGGGTTGGTTAATTCGGAATTTATTTTAGAAAAAATGAAGTATTTTTAACTTACGAACGGGCTATGGGATCTTAATGAAATTTTATGTTTGGAAGAAACCGTGTCTCAAAGCTCTTATTTTAAATCCTGACCAGATCTGCTGAAATTGGGGGGTGTTGGGGGGGAGAACCTAAAATCTTGTAAAACGCTTAGAATGGAGGGATCGGGATGAAACTTGTTGGGTAAAATAAGCAGAAGTCCTAGATACGTTATTGCCGTAACTGGAACGGATATGCTCTGTTTGGGGGAGTTGGGGGGCTTAATTCTGAAAATTAGAAGAGATGAGGTATTTTTAACTTACGAAGGAGTGATCGGATCTTAATGCAATTTTAAGTTTGGAAGAATATCGTGTCTCAGAGCTCTTTTTTTAAATCCTGACTGGATCCGGTGACATTGGGGAAAATTGATGGAGGAACCTAAAATCTCGGAAGTTGAGTTGAGTTAGGCTGCTTTTGAAATTATGTGGGAACTATCAGATGCACAACTGAATTTTTCAGGAACAACACAGACTGAAAGTGTCTGCTTTTCATTATAACTTTCTCTTACAAATATCGTAAGGCATTGGGAAAAAGTCATGCTATTAGAGCTCCTTTTTAAATTAAACAATTCAATCCGTCTGAATTTCCAATTGTGATACATTCTGATTTTACAAGAAATTCCTAGCGGAAAAATCCCCCCCCCATACAGAAATGTAGGCCTATACATACTTCCCAATAACAAACATTACGCATAAACATATGGAGCAATTTTATAACTTGAAGACCTTTCCCCTGGGGTTTTGGAAGGTTCACGCTCTATCCAAAAGAATAGCTATTGGACCTTTCAATTATGGTAATTATTCATTGGTAAATATTAACTAAAATATGGTGATATAAACAAAATGGTAATTTCGAATTCTTGATCGGAATATTTTGAGAAAAGGGGGCGGATGAGGGGGCTTAGTTACCCTCCAATCTTTTTGGTCACTTAAAAAACGCACTAGAGTTTTTAATTTACATTCAAATGAGCCCTCTGACGAAACTCGTGGACCACTCGGTCGATAAGATCTCCCCTGGAAAAAAAATATAACAAATAAACACGCATCCGTGATCTTTCTTCTGGCGAAATATACAAAATTCCACATTTTTACAGATGTAAGCTTAAAACCTCTACGATAAAGTGTTTTGATATGCTGAATGTGATGGTATGATTTTTAATTGAAGTTCTATCACTTTTAGGGGATGTTTCCCCCTTCTTCGAAAACCAGACAAATTTTCTCTGGCTCATAGCCTTTAATGGGTAAAACTAAACTTATTGAAACTTATATATTTGAAATCAGTATAATAAGCCGATTGTTTTGACAGTCTATCGGGATCAAAATTCTGTTTTTTAGAGTTTCAGTTAGTACTGAGCCGGGTCCCTCCTTACTGTTCGTTACCAAGAACTGTTTGATATGAACTTGCTAAACAAAAGAGAACATTTTCCTATGTTCATATATTTTAGCGTGTCATAGCTTAATGAAATTTGATTTTTTGAAGGATATCGTGTCTCAGAGCTCTTCTTTTAAATCCTGACCGGATCCGGTGACATTGGGGTGAGTTTGGAGGGCCTAAAATCTTAGATTTTAAATCTTGGATTTTTTGGATTTTGGAAAACTCTTAGAGTGGAGAGATCGGGAAGAAACTTGGTGGTAAAAATAATCATAAGTCCTAGATACGTGATTGAAATAACCGGAACGGGTATTCTCTCTTTGGGGAGTTGGGAGAGGAGGGTTAATTCTGAAAAGATTAATATTTTTAACTTACGAATAAGTGCTCGGATCTTAATAAAATTTGATATTTAGAAGGATATCGTGTCTCTAAGCTCTTATTTTAAATCCTGAACGGATTCGGTGAAGGGGAAGTGGGGGGGGGGCGGGAACTAAAACTTGGGAAACGCTTCGAATGAATCGGAACCCGATCGAACGCTTCGATCGGAATGAAACTTGGTGGGAAAAATAAGTACAAGTCCTAGATACGGGATTGATATAACCAGAACCGATATGCTCTTTTTGGGGGAGATCGGGAGAGGGTTGAACTCAGATCTCTGATTTTAAATCCCCACCGGATCCAGCGTTATTAGGGGTGGGGATCTTGAAAACTCTTAAAGTGGAGAGATCAGGATGAAACTCGGTGGAAAGAATAAGCCCAAGTCCAAGATAGGTGACTGACATAACCGGACCGGATCTGCTCTCTTTGGTGGAGTTGGGGGAGGGGGAGTAATTCGAAAAAATTAGAAAAATGAGATATTTGTTACTTACGAATGGGTAATCAGATCTTAATGAAATTTGATAACTAGAAGGATCTTGTGCTTTAAAACTCTCATTTTAAACCTCGACCAGATCCGGTGACATTGAAGGGAGTTAGAGGGGGAAACCAAAATTCTTGGAAAACGTGAAAATCGAATTATCTTACGAATGAGTAATTGGATTTTAATGAAACTTGATATATTGAATTATTATTGAGACGGGTATTATTGAACCACGAACTGTTTGATAAAAGCTTGTTGTTATTTATGGATGTGCAAATCCGTACTTTTTCGGAAATTGGGTAACTGCCCAAACTTTGTGGCATATCCCCTGTATTTTGTATTTACCGTATATATACCCTGTACTTGATTCCTTTATTGGCGCACTTGGCCCTCTAGAAAATGTAAGACACCGCCAAAATAAATTCTCTATAGTGCCCAAAGTATTCACCATCTTGGGGAGAATAAAATGTCAAGACGTGCGTCAGATTAACTGGTAATGAAAAGCAAAAAATACAACAAATGAACTCCTAGAATCGTCAGTTGAGTGGTGGCTTAATTTTTTTTGGCTGGGGCATTTGACACCCAGAATTCAATGCTTCTATCCTATTTTTTACTGAAAAACACTTTTTTTTATTTTCATTGAAAAAATTTGAAAAGCGACACAATCGCCCCCCTTAATAAACAAGAGCTAAGAGCTCATATGGCACTTGTGACGAAGCAAGAAGAGCTAAGAGCCAAGAGATCATCTGGTACGAGCTCTAACAAAATTCTATGAATCAATAGATTGATTTAAAAAGGAATATAAGAGGCTTAATGCTGGTCAGGATTTAAAATAAGAGCTCTGAGTCACGATGTCCTTATAAATATCAAAATTCATTAAGATCCGATCACCCACTCGTAAGTTATAACTACCTAATTTTTTCTAAATTTTCCTCTCCCTTTAGCCCCCCAGATGGTCGAATCTGGGAAAACGACTTTATCAAGTCAAATTGTGCAGCTTCCTGACACGCCTATCAATTTTCATCGTCCTAGCACGTCCAAAAGCACCAAACTCGCCAAATCACTGAACCCTTCCCCCCAACTCCCCCAAAGAGAGCGAATCCAGTAAGATTCTCTCAATCACGTATCAAGGACATTTGTTTATTCTATCCACCAAGCTTCATCCCGATTCCTACACTCCAAGTGTTTTTCCAAGGTTTCCCCCTCCAACTCCCCCCAATGTCAAACGATCTGGTCGGGATTTAAAATAAGAGCTCTGAGATATGAATTCTGTCTAGAAATCAAATTTCATTAAGATCCGATCATCTATTCGAAAGATAAAAATACCCCAATTTTAACGTTTTCCAAGAATTCCAGTTTCCCCCTCTAACTCCCCCCAACGTCACAGGATCTGGTCGGAATTTAAAATAAGAACTTTAAAGCACAAGCTCCTTCTAAATATCAACTTTCATTAAGATCTGGTCACCCTTTCGTAAGTTACAAATTCATCAATTTTCAAAATTACCCCCCCCCTCCAATTCCACAAAAGAGAGCAGATCCGGTCCGGTTATGTCAGTCACGTATCTTAGACAGGTTTTTGTTCTTCTCATCTATTTTCATCCTGATCTCACCGCTTTAAGTATTTTCTAAGATTTCCGATCGCCCTCCCATTTGCCCCCCCCCAATTATGTATGATCCGGTTGAGATTTAAAATAAGAGATCTAAGTTAAAAGGTCCTTCTAAATATGAAGTTTCATGAATATCCAATCACTCCTTCGTAAGTTAAAAATACGTCATTTTTTCTGATTTTTCAGAATTAGCTCCTCCCCCCAATAGATCGGATCCGGTCCAATTATGTAAATCACGTAAGAC
Source organism: Artemia franciscana (assembly GCF_032884065.1). Taxonomy (NCBI): domain Eukaryota; kingdom Metazoa; phylum Arthropoda; class Branchiopoda; order Anostraca; family Artemiidae; genus Artemia; species Artemia franciscana. The sequence continues at coordinate 6,446,377 of NC_088869.1, read as the reverse complement.
TTCTGCTTATTTTTCACACCAAGTTTCATCCCGATCCCTCCAATCTAAGTGTTTTTCCATGATTTTAGGTTCCCCCACCCCAAACTTCCCCCAACGTCACTAGATCCAGTCAGGATTTAAAATAAGAGCTTTGAGACACGATATCCTTCTAAATATCAAATTTCATTGAGATCCGATAACCCATTCGTAATTTAAAAGTACCTCATTTTCTCTAATTTTCCAGAACTAACCCCTCCCCCAACTACCCCAAAGAGAGCGGATCCGTTTAGGTTATGTCAATCATGTATCTAAGACTCGTGATTATTTTTTCCACCAAGTTTCATCCCGATCCCTCCACTCTAAGTGTTTTTCAAGTTTTAGGATTCCCCCTCCCAAATCCTCCCCCCCCCAGTGTCACCAGATCTGGTCAGGTTTAAAATAGGAGCTCTGATCCAAGATATCCTTCTAAATATCAAATTTCAATGAGCTCCGATCACCTGTTCGTAAGTTAAAAATACCTCATTTTTTCTAATTTTTCAGAATTACATCCCCCCAAACTGCCCCGAAGAGAGCGGATCCGTTCCGAATATGTCAATCATGTATCTGGGACTTGTGCTTATTTTTCCCATCAAGTATCATCCCGATGGCTCCACTCTAAGTGTTTTCCAAGATTTTAGGTCCCCCCTTACAACTCCCCCCAATGTCATCAGATCCGGTCGAGATTTCAAATAAGAGTTCTGAGACACAATATTATTCTAAAGATCAAATTTCATTAAGATCCCATCACCCATTCATAAGTTTACTATACTTCATTTTTTCTATTCTTTTCGAATTAACCGGCCCTCCACTTCTCCCCAGATGGTCAAATTGGGAAAACAACTATTTTTAATTTAAGCTGGTTCTGTCCCTTATACGTCTGCCCAATTTCATCGTCCTAGCTTACCTGGAAGTGCCTAAAGTAGCAAAACCAGGACCGACAGACAGACAGACAGACAGACAGACAGAATTGGCGATTGCTATATGTCACAAGGTTAATAACAAGTGCCACAAAACTGAGAAATTCTATTCTCACTTTTGTCTCCCACATTTTAGTGAGTTGACACCACTGAGCCTGAGCTTTCTCGTTCAAATAGGGCAAGAAAATAAAAAGTTGCATTAATTATTTCTCATACTTACATAGTTTTCGTAGTCATATTTTTGCTGGACTTCAGATGTAACATATAAGGAAATGATAAAAAAGAGACATGACTGCAAAGCCTGCAAAATAAGGAAGAAGCATTATAGAAGGTTGCAACTATTGTTTTTTATGTTTATTGTTTATGTATATGTTTTAATTATATGCTTTTTATGTTTATGCTTATTTTATGTTAAATGTCTAAAATAATACATCTTATTTTCATTTTCAAGCATCTTTATGAAAGAATGGGGGGTAGTCTGGAGCAAAGCCAAACAGTAATATTAGACCGGACGACGTAAAATCATGGTTTATGTTCCTTAAAGAGGTTTTCGGGCTTTATATTTTCAAGAAGTTTTTCGGGCCTTATGTTTATTGATAGTACAATCCCAAAATCATATTGACTACAACTTAGGGACATCTCTCTCCACAAAGGTCAAAATGAATACAGATCCTCAAAAGGAGCAACTGGGATATTTAATCTTACTTTGAAAAAGACAGGCATAGACCCAATAGCCTCTTATTCTGCATGCACCAATGACGATAACGTCCCAATGTACTACGTAAGAGATACTGCGATTTTATGATAGAGAAGCCTCGGGGGGGAAGTGTTCTTGCCTACTCTGTAAGGAGGCTGGAGATGGGATGGTTCTTTTTTTGAATATATGTCTAATATTGGTAAATTTGAGGGTTAAATTCTTACGAGAGGCCTCGTCGTTTGTCCCTGGTATTTCAAGGTCTACTCCGAGGAATTTATATTATTGTGTTTGGATGTTTTATAAAGAATGGTGTGGAAGCATGAAAGGCAGTGACTTAAATTTTTAAAATGTTATTTTTATATTTTCAAGGAGGCACACTCGTACCTCTATAAAGAGGCGAACCACGACAATGTTAAGTGATCTTCGGTTCCAGTGGTCGCAGAGGGATGGGGAGGGATGCATTTCGTAGCCCGAGCTTCAACTAAAAAACCTATATATATATATATATATATATATATATATATATATATATATATATATATATATATATATATATATATATATATATATATATATATATATATATATATATATATATATATATATATATATATATATATATATATATATATGTGATTGTACGGATGAGTAGGGTTAAGGCCTAATTCAAGTGCTGGTCTATATTAATCACTAATTTAGGAAAACAGTCTTCCTTTTCTCCTTCTGTCTTTTTTTTTAAGTGTTTGTGCTGTTTCATTGGTGATTTATCTTTCCATGATATATATATATATATATATATATATATATATATATATATATATATATATATATATATATATATATATATATGTCTTCTACCGCATTTAAAAACAAGTGCGCAGTTATTTATTTTGTTACGCTTTCATTGTTAATGCAAGTAAATTACTCGGAACGAAAAGGCCGTGATTAAGTGAACTTGAAAACATCGAGCTTCAAAATTGAAGTGAGGTTAGCCTTCTGTCTTTGAATTAAATAAAAAAAACAAGTTTTTTGAAATGAAAGTAAGGAGCGACATTAAAACTTAAAACGAACAGAAATTACTCCGTATATGAAAGGGGCTTTTACTCCTCGACACCCCGCTCCTTACGCTAAAGTTTTTTATTGTTTTAAAAAGTAGAGTTGCGAGAAAGAATCAAACTTTAGCGCAAGGAGCGGGGTGTCGAGGAGGAAAAGCCCCTTTCATATACGGAGTAATTTCTGTTCGTTTTAAGTTTTAATGTCGCTCCTTACTTTCATTTCAAAAAACTTGTTTTTTTTTATTTAATTTCTGAAAGTTTTTGAATTAATGCATGTCTGATTTTGGCTCTCCGTACATAAATTATTAAAATGAAATTTGCATATTAATTCTTTTTTTGGCTAAATGGCTTTCTCTTAGTTTTGATCAGACGATTTTGAGAAATAAGGGGTGGGGAAGGAGGCTTAGTTGCCCTCCAATTTTTCGGTTACTTAAAAAGGCAACTAGATCTCTTAATTTATTAACGAACGTTTTTATTAGTAAACAAAATACGTAACTTAAGAATTAACTTACGTAACAAACTTTTATATTCTTATATTTTTGATTATATATATATGAGAGGATTGGTCCCCTCGTTAATACCTTGCTCTTCACACTAAATCTTGTTTTGTCCCAATTCTTTAAGAATGACCCCTGAATCAGAAAGGCCGTAGAATAAATAGTTGAAATTACTTAATTTTTTTTAGCATAAACAGCGAAGTATTTATCTCCTCCTAAATACCTCGCTCTTTATGCTAAAAGTATTTTTAGAACCCCTCATATGCGTAATAATCTCTGTTTGTTTTAAGTTTTAATGCTTCTCCTTACTTTCAATTGAAAAAACTTTTTCATGTTTATATTTTCATTGTTTTTTTATAGTAATGCTAGAAAGTCCTGCGCCCTTTTCATTGAATTTCTCTTCCCCCAAGAAATATTCCTCCAAGGAAAGATCCTCCCATATAGCCCCCTTCTCTGAACCCCACACCCAAACCAAAAAATCCTCTTGATAACGTCGGTACACTTCCCAGTAACTATTACTGTATGTAAACATTGGTCAAAGTTTGTAACTTGCAGCCCTCCCCCAGGGACTGTGGGGGGTAAGTCATCCCCAAAGACATAGTTATTATGGTTTTCGACTATGCGGAACAAAATGGCTATCTCAAAATTTTGATCCGTTGACTTTGGGAAAAAACGAGCGTGGGAAGGGGCCTAGGTGCCCTCCAATTTTTTGGTCACTTAAAAAGGGAACTAGAACTTTTTATTTTCGTTAGAATGAGCCCTCTTGCAACACTCTAGGACCACTTGGTTGATACGATGACCCCTGGGAAAAAAAACAACAAAAAAAAACAACAAATAAACACGCACCCGTGATTTGTCTTCTGGCAAAAAATACGAAATTCCACATTTTTGTAGATTGGACCTTGAAATTTTTTCTAAAGGGTTCTCTGATACTCTGAATGCGATGGTGCGATTTTTTTCCCTATTTTCCAAAATAAGGCAAATTTCTCAGGCTCGTAACTTTTGATGACAAAGACTAAATTTGATGAAACGTATATATTTAAAATCAGCATAAAAATCCGATTCTTTTGATATTTCTTTTAGCATCGAAATTACGTCTTTTAGAGTTTCGTTTACTATTGAGCCGGGTCGCTCCTTACTACAGTTCGTTACCACGAACTGTTTGATTCCCATATTCGGTTAAGTTTCACTCTAATTGTTATGGGAATATTCCAACCCGCTTGGAAGTGCTTCAAGGTGGTGTTCTTTCACCGTATCTTTTCTGTATTTGTATCGCAGTGTGTTATACAAAAGTATGCCCTTTCTTTTTTGTAATTTGGTAAATGTCTTTGTATTGCATATGCGGATGATATACTTCTAGATCTAGCCGTTCTAGATTTAGCCTCTCGAATTCCGTATCATCTATTTCAAAACATTTCAAAACTGTTGGTCTGTCATTGAATATTGATAAGTGTGAGTAACTAGTCTTTAATGCAAAGTCTATGCCCATTTGAAATCCGCGTTCTAACTTCTCCATCCATTATGTCTCTGATTTGCGGCGGTCAAGCATTCATATTTATTGGAATCTACTAGCTTTCAGGATCAATGTTGTACGGCATATTAAAGAAAACTAAAAGCGGGTTATGGTAAAATAGTAGCTAATCGTGGTTATTATTATCGAAAATCGCTTGCATTGCTATACACTAGTTTTTGCGACCATTCAATACTTTTCCTATCTGGTATTTCACCTATCCTGAAAAAAAGACAAGATCTGACTGAATTGTGTATATTATATTTCCGCTATTGTAAGTTTGTTTCATCTACCCCGGTCTTATAGGAAAAAGAAAATAATTCGGTATTTCGGGGCTTCTGACATTATTACTCATTTGCGGAAGTTAGGCTCAAAATTGGAAAAGGATTATATTTTTTCTCTGGGCCCCTTCCACCTCTTAGTTCGTTTATTTTCCCATTAGTTTTCACCTGTTTTCGCTTTATAGTTGTGTATCTCTTAGCAGTTCTTTCGTTAGTTGAGTTATGGTTGTGGTATATATGTTTTATCGCTCGTATAGTTGCGTTATTTTCAAATTATACTCCATAATAGAGAGGCTCCGAACACCCAGCATTGTATATTAAGCTCTGAATTTGACGTTTTTTTCTAACGTGACCAGATTCGTCCTGCGCCCTGCGCCCTTTTCATTGAATTTTTCTTCCTCCATGACATATTTCTCCAAGGAAAGATCCTCCCACATAGGGAAAGATCCTCCCCTCAACCCTACCCCTAAAACCAAAAAAAATCCCCCTGAAAACGTCTGTACACTTCCCTATAACCATTATTATATGTAAACACTGGTCGAAGTTTGTAACTTGCAGCCCCTCCCCCAGGAACTGTGGGGGAGTAAGTCATCCACAAAGACATAGTTATTATGGTTTTCGACTATGCTGAACAAAATGGCTATCTTAGAATTTTGATCTGTTGACTTTGGGGAAAAAATGAGCGTGGGAGGGGGCTTAGATGCCCTCCAATTTTTTCGGTCACTTAAAAAGGGCACTAGAACTTTTCATTTCCGTTAGAATGAGCCCTCTTGCGACATTCTAGGACCACTTGGTCGATACGATGACCCCTGGGGAAAGGAAAAAAAAAAAAAAAAAAAAAAAAACAAACAAATAAACACGCACCCGTGATTTGTCTTCTGGCAAAAAATACAAAATTCCACATTTTTGTAGATAGGAGCTTGAAACTTCTACAGTAGGGTTCTCTGGTACGCTGAATCTGATGGTGTCATTTTCGTTAAGATCCTACGACTTTTAGGGGGTGTTTCCCCCTATTTTCCTAAATAAGGCAAATTTTCTCAGGCTCGTAACTTTTGATGGGTAAGACTAAACTTGATGAAACTTATATATTTAAAATCAGAATTAAAATGCAATTCTTTTGATGTAGCTATTGATATCAAAATTCAATTTTTTAGAGTTTTGGTTACTATTGAGCCGGATCGCTCCTTACTACAGTTCGTTACCACGAACTGTTTGATTCTCTAGAGACCGTTGGTTGTCAAAACTTCAAATAGCACCAATTATCAAGTCTTGTCAAAGGTTTTGATTGACAGCTTCCTTTGGTGAGATGTTTCAGCCGAGAAATAGTAATATATTTGGCTGGGTAAAAATAAATTTTATTAGTTAAAGTAAAATAAAAAATTTAAGAGTTAAATTTTTTTTAAAAATTCTTTAATTTTTTTAATTTTTTACTTAAAATTTAAGTAAAAATAAATTTTATTAGTTAAAGATATACGCAACTTACAAATTAGCTTACGTAAAGAAACTTCTGTATTCTCATATTTTTATTGCATATATGAGGGGGTTCACCCCCTCGTCAGTACCTCACTCTTCACGCTAAAGCTTAAATTTTGTCCCAATTTCTTAAGAATGACCCCTGAATAACAAAAGCCGTAGAATAAATAGTTGAAATTTCTAAAAATACTTTAACGTAAAGAACGAAGTATTAGGAGGTGAGCCCCTCATATGCGTAATAATTTCTGTTCCTTTTAATAGAAATAATTATGGAATATTTACAAGAATTAATATTTACAAGAAAATAATAACAGGGATATTCTGTTCCTTTCAGTTGAAAAACTTTGCCATATTTATTTTTTCATTGTTTTTTTTTTTTTAAATAATGCTAGAAAATCCTGCGCTCCTTTCATGGAAATTTTCTTCCCCGATGACAAATTCCTCCGTGAAAAGTTCCCCCAATATATCCCCCTCTTCTCAACCCCTGCCCCCAGCCAAATGAAAACGTCCCAGAAAACGTCTGTAAACTTCCCAATAACCATTACTATATGTAAGCACTGGTCAGTGTTAGTAACCTGTAGCCCCTCCCACGGGGACTGTGGGGGATTAGGTCATCCCAAATGGCATAGTTGTAAGGATTGTCGACTACGCTGAATAAAATGGCTATCTCAGAATTTTGATCCGGTGACTTCGGGAAAATAATTAGCGTGCGACGGGGGCCTAGGCGCCCTCCGATTTTTTTGGTCACTTATAAAGAGCACTAGAACTTTTCATTTCCGTTAGAATGAACCCTATCGCAAGATTCTAGGACCACTGGATCGATACGATCACCCTGGAAAAAAAAAACCAAAAAAAAACAAATAAACATGTATCCGTGATCTGCCTTCTGACAAAAAATACAAAATTCCACATTTTTAAACAGTTCGTGGTAACGAACTGTAGTAAGGAGCGACTAGGCTCAATAGTAACGAAACTCTAAAAAAATGGAATTTTGATACCAATAGTTATATCAAAAGAATGACATTTTAATGCTGATTTGAAATATATAAATTTCATCAAGAATAGTCTTACCCATCAAAAATTACGAGCCTGAAAATATTTGCCTCATTTTAGAAAATAGGGGGAAACACCCCCTAAAAGTCATACGATCTTAACGAAAATCACATCATCAGATTCAGCGTAACAGAGAACCTTGTTGTAGAAGTTTCAAGCCCCAATCTATAAAAATGTGGAATTTCGCATTTTGTGCCAGAAGACAAATCACGGATGCGTGTTTATTTGTTTTTTGTTTTTTTTTCCAGGGGTGATGGGAAATTGGAGGGCACCTAGGCTCCCTCCCACGGTCATTTTTCCCCAAAGTTACCGGATCAAAATTCTGAGATAGCCATTTTATTCACCATAGTCGAAAAACCCAATAACTATGTCTTTGGGGACGACTTGCTCCCCCGCAGTCCCCGTGGGAGGTGCTGCAAGTTACAATCTTTGACCTGTGTGTACATATAGTAATGGTTACTAAGAAGTGTAAAGACTTTTTCAGGGGGATTTTTTTGGTTTGAGGGGGATATTTGAGGGGAGAGGGTTACTGGGGAGGATTTTTCCATGAGGAACTTCTCATGGGGGAAGAGACTTTCAATGGAGGGGGTGCAGGATTTTCTAGCATTATTTAAAAAAAACAATGAAAAAATAAACATGAAAAGTTTTTTTTCTACTGAAAGTGAGAAGCTGCATTAAAAATTAAACTTAAAACGAACAGAAATTATTATGCATATGAGGGGTCTACCTCCTCGTAATACCTCGCTCTTTACGCTAAAGCATTTTTAGTGATTTCAACTATTTATTCTACGGCCTTTGTGATTCAGGGGTCATTCTTAACGAATTGGGACAAAATTCAAGCTTTATTATCAAGAGCGAGGTATCAACGAGGGGCGAGCCCCCTCATATACGCAATAAAAATATACGAATATTGAAGTTCGCTACGTAATTTAATTCGTAAGTTACGTATATTTTTTACTTACGAAGACGTTCGTAAAAATAATAAGTAAATGATGCCTTTTTAAGTAATCAAAACTAGGAAGGCAACTAGGCCTCCTCCCTCGCTCCTTTTTTCTCAAAATCTTCCGATGAAAACTGTGAAAAAGCCATTTAGCCTCAAAAATTAATATGCAAATTTCGTTTTAATTATTTATATGTGGAGAGCCAAGATCAAACCGTGCATTAATTCAAAGACGTCCAGAAATTAAAAAAAAAAGTTTGTTTAAATGAAAGTAAGGAGCGACATTAAAACTTAAAACGAACAGAAATTACTCCGTATATGAAAGGGGCTTTTCTTCCTCAACGCCCCGCTCTTTACGCTAAAGCTTGACTCTTTCTCTTAACTCTACATTTTAAAACAGTAAAAAACTTTAGCGTAAAAAGCGGGGCGTTGAAGAGAAAAAGCCCCTTTCATATACGGAGTAATTTCTGATCGTTTTAACTTTTAATGTCGCTCCTTACTTTCACTTAAAAAAACTTGTTTTGCTTTTTTGTTTAATTCTAGATAGGGGCTTGAAACTACAGTAGGATTCTCTGATACGCTGAATCTGGTGGTGTAAATTTCGTTAAGGTTCTATGATTTTTACGGGTTGTTTCCTCCTCACATGTGCTTCCAAACTTAAGTCTCTAGATCGTGCACGAAAAATGCAGGATCAAAAATCCATCGGCAATCCTTCAATTCGTCGCAATCCAAGTTTCTATCACCAGTCACGATCTGGTAGGGCAACGGGGAAGAAGCTACGGGGTTCTGCTCCGCCGCAAGGTTTGTCGCTTGACCGAAATCTCTTGACTTGTCTAGTTCTTCAGCGTACCGCATTATTAGGTATTTTGGATATTTACATCTACCAAGCTCCAAATACTTTTTACAAAGGCGCTGTCTATGTGTGGTAACACTTTTAAGATGTATACCACGCTTTGATTTAATTTTCCCCATGATTTCGGCTTTGTGTGCACAACTTTACTGAAGGCTCCTGACTATTTCTCATTTTTAGGTTTCTTCATTGCATTGAAATAATTTATGAAAATTTCACACTCTATTAACAAGCCGCTGATTATACCAGCTTGTCATCATGGTCTCTTGGGGGTATTATCGGCGATCTGAAACGATTCCTTCTGGCAACCGACTTGTAAAAATTTCAGGTAGCTGAAAATATTCTAGGGGACTGTTAGAAAACAGGAAAATAAATCGAAAAATGGTTCCAATCATCTTACAGGTTATTGTCTTCTGCTCATGATAGTACCGATTTTATTCTAAAAGCAATATTGTTTATCAAGTACACTTGCGAAAAAGACCTAGACATTTTCTAAGATTTCTAAGCAATTAGAGAAAATAGAGCAAAATCCTTTCTAACATTTTGTAGCATCTTCAAGAAGCTATGGCCTGATATTAAAAGCGGCATCTTCCGCCAATGAATACTTGAGTACTTTTTAAAAATAAATTTTCAATTTAACATGGGATTTTCGAGTTCCATCAGTTCACTTAATCACGGCCAAAAATAATAAAGAGAAAGAGCAACTAAATTACTTAGTGAATTCTGTAGAAGTTGTTTTCTTATGCTCTTCAGAATTCTTAAAAATTCATACGAATAGTTTAATTTTTATCCATGTTGAATATGATTACCTGTTTTTTGAAGTTAGTTTATTATTTTTTCAATTATTTCTGGCCAATGATCAGTATTTCTTTTATATAAAATTCATTCAGTTCAAATTTATAGATTAAAAGTTTTAAGCATTAGAACATTTGCAAAATGATAGAAAAAGTTTTCTAAATATTGGAAAAACATTCGTAAAAAGGGATACAGTATTAATACAGCCATTTCATAATTTCAACTTGTCTGAAAGATTTAAAGTTGATGTTCATGCACCAAATTAGATAAAAATATGGCTTTCCCTCATGTATAACAAGATAAACGAAAAATGCGGTTCTGTCCCACTTTCTCGAGCAATAACAAAAGAAATCTGAAATGGCTATGAAAAATTTTACAGATCACGATGATAGACAGCCAAGAGTGTTCTTTTCTGCGATGCATTTAGGGCAAAATGAAACCAGGTCACCCCCAATTCGGAGGGAAAAGGTAGTAAGGAACGGTTTAAAGAAAGTAGGAGCCTCAGAGGAGGGGCTGAAGAGTAAATAATTAGATATATTAGGGTGGGAGAGGGGCATACGCAGGTTTTTTAGCCTCAGACGGCTTGGTGCTGAAGTGAGTTGTTAGTAGTAACAGCAGTAATAGAATAGTCATAGATGCATGTTTATACATTAATTTTCAATTGTGATCATTACGATTTTGCCGTCATGAGTGGTCGCAGAATTTTGAGAAGGTGTAAATCGAATGCGAATAGAGAGATCCAGGGCCTGTCTAGGCAACAGAAGTGATTACAAAACAGTGAAGTGTTGTCTTTTTGTCACAAAAGACAACTTCCTGTTAAGCCAAAATAAGCAGATATAAATTCAAATAATCTTTCAGTTTTAGAAATACAACAAATCTATATAAATATATAAATGAACGCAAATTACAATAAATAAGCTCGTTGAACCCAAAACAAGCAGAAATTAACATGAGTAGGGCTGTCAACCCTATGCCTTCTTAAGGCCAGAACATAATTTGCACTTTACTTGAACAAGCAACAACAAATCAATGTAGATTGACAGTTTAGTATACATATACTGACATTCATTCCTTACAGTCTTAATAATTTTTGATTTATTTAAGGTAAAAAAATGTAAACATTTAAAAATGTATTTTATCTTCAGTTCTAAGCGTATTTGTTTTGGTTCTACGTGCATTAAACTCTCCTCCTCCGATTATATACCTAATTTGAAGCCTCATGAATGCTGAATGAGTACGTACGTCAATTCAGCCATCAACACTAAATTTCATACTCCAGATCATTTTTATAACTGATATTTTTTCATTATCTGTTACATATAGATATTAGTGTGCTTAATCTCCGTTTTATTTGACTGCAATACATTTTATATGATTATTAACATTGTTGTTAGAACATCATCAAATTTTGACACTCCAAATGAAGAAAAAAATGTGTCTAGATTTTTTTTCATAATGTGATTCTAGTTTTTCTTCAAATTTCTTTAGGTCTGACGCCTTGCCGTCTTCAAAGACAAAAATATAATTTGTACTTCATTGAAGATAACGCTTAAATTGAGCTACGTGTTTAATTTTTCATAATACCAGAAGCAATTAAAAGCCACCATCAAAACCAAGACAAAAAAAAATGAATGTCTATTGACAGTTTAATATAAAATACCGGGAAGCTCGGGTTTCAACCTTTCCATGGCATTCAGCAAGCGGTGGGCTTATATATATTCATATTTTATTCATTTATAATGCATTAGCATAATCATTGTGGTATTCTTAGTTTTAAGTCGTGAGATGTCAAATCAACAATTTCAATTGAATTAAGAAATTCAGGGGTGAAATCAATTCTTCTTTTCTGTTAAGGCATCAAAGAATCATGCATTTTATAGGATTTGTCTTCTCTTGGGATTTATTGTGATTTCCACTGTTGCTTCCTTCCTAACCGCATATCTCGTTTACGATCCGATGTGATCATCCCTGTTGCTTTTCTTCTAGACACAGTTTTCTTTGCCTACTATTTTCATTTGTGATTCGTTTTGATGCTTGTTCCTGCATGTCTTCTAGCTATCGATCTCTTAGTGATTCATTTTCCCTCATCTTTAATCAGACATTTTTTCCATTCCTTGTAGCTATTCGGATTCATTTAAAATGATGCAATTTTTCATGATGTTTTAAATACCAAAAAACTTATTTTCTAGCTTTTCCCGAGTGGTTACATTTTCGCTTTAATTATTTTGTTATTTAACTGTGTAACAACCATATACATTGCCTGGTCTTTGCCCACTGAAGTATCTAATGATACTTCATGCATTAGCATTATTATTGATGCATTAGCATAATTGTTGCTTCTTCTCTAGTTTCAAGTAATAAGGTGCAAATACTTAATTTCAGTTGAATTAAGAGATTCTTTCATGAACTCATTTTCTCCATGCATATTTATGCTTCACAGACGCTAAAATAGCAAGTTCTTCATCCGATTGGAATTTCTGACACATCTAAACTACACAATAGCATAATTGTCGTGTTTTTTTTTTTGGTGTCATTGAGTGGAAAATCATGAATTTTGAGTCAAGTGAAGAAAATCTGATGTGGATTCAGTTCCTCTTTCCAGCTTATCCTTCATACACACGCAAAAATAACACAAGCCTGATTCATTACTATTTCTGTTATATCCTAGGTACGCGTTACTATAATTATTGTGTAATTCTTCAGTTTGAAGTCATAGAGTGGCAAACCAGCAATCTCATCTGATCAAAAAATCTTGCACGAATTCAATTCTTCCTTCCTGTTTATCCTTCACAGACACAAAAACAACTTGCATTCCATAGTGGCAAATCACTAATTTCTGTTGCATTTAGAAATTCTGGCTTTTCTTTCCTACTTATCCTTCACAGAAACCAATATAACTTTATTCCGTTCCTGGATTGTTATGAAATTCAAATGTTAATTCATTTCCTCTTTCCAGTGTATCTTTGTCGACATGAATGACACGCTCCTTCATTCTACATTCTAATGAGAAAAATCAGCAATTTCAACTGAATTGAATTACTTAAGTGTAAATTTATTTATTCCTTCCTGTATATCCTTCACAGACTAACACTCGCTCAACTACCCCCCCCCCCCAACAAAAAATTAAGGCTCTCAAACCCATTACCTATACATATTGTTTTTTCATGATAGAAAAACCTAAGGTGCCAGTTTTCAAATAAAAACTTGGATCTGTTTTCTAGAAATGAGGTATAATTATATACATGAATATTAATAAAAAAAAGCAGTTTCCTTAGCTATTTGGAATCATTTGTCATCTTTTATCATCATATTTATTCCTGAAAGTCTCAGCACTATAGGATTTATTAAAGTCATTAAAAAAAAAACAAGTTTTTTTAACTGAAAGTAAGGAGTGACATTAAAACTTAAAACGAACAGAAGTTACTCCGTGTATGAAAGGGGCTGCTCCTTCCTCAACATCCCGCTCTATACGCTAAAGTTTATAGTAAATAACTTAGCTCAAAGAGCGGGACGTTGAGGGAGGATCATCCTCCCAGGTTATAGGCTTGCCTGAAAATATCTAATTGCAAGTTGTAGACTTGAAATTGTATTGGAAAATATCCAATATACAAGTTGTAGGCTTACCCGAAAATTATTCAAAATTAGATTATTTTCTCTGTAATTTTCTCAGATACGCCGTTTTAACAACTTGCATCCATGTTTTTTTGTTTTTGAATTAATTCAACTTTCTCCTCAGTATTTTCTTAAATTATCAGTTTCATTCCCTTAGCCTTAGTAGTATTGGTATCATAGTAGTAGCAGTAGTAGAGTAAGAGTAGTTGCATTTTTAGTAGTATTGCTGGATTAGTAGTAGTAGTGGTAGTTGTAGTATTAGTAACAGCAGTAGCAGTAGCATTTGTAGTATTAGTAGCATGTACATATTACCTCTTGGCCAGTTGAACATCTTCCTCATGATGCCTTGGATGTTTCAGTTTGATATACTAAGCCATTCCCAAAAGAGGCTCTAAACGGTCAATCCTTTTGATTAAGTGTCCGTCAATAGATTGACGTGTGCTTTAATCAATCGTAAATCGACCATTCAATCAACCCTTCAATCTTGATCAAAGCTAATCTAACACTTTTGATCATAATGGTTGAGCCATTTAAGCTTTCTATCAATCACCGTCAATGCTTGACTCAAGCATTAAACAGGTTCCTAGACGGTCAATCATACTTGAGTCAATCGGCTGACCTAAGTTTTTCATCCAGATGATTGACCGTCTAGGACCTTCTCAAAATACTGTTGATGCGCCTTTTGACAATCTGTATGCAAATAGTAGGTTCTGATGAACTCTTCATCATTCCCTGAAGGGTCCAACTAATTATCCTCAGTCATTTTTGAGTTGCGCCCTTTTGACAACTTTTATTCGCATGACATGTTTTGATTTAGTTTAGCACCCCCCTCAACATTCTTTGTAAGCTTCCCCTGAATCCCCTTGGTCTTTTTTAACACCAAAGATCAAATATACCTCCTCCCCTTTCTCAATAAAAAGTAATATATATAAACAATGGGTGAATTGCACAACTTAAAACCGTTACCCTGAGGGCTGTGGGGGGACTTTCACAAAGAAATAGTTACTGTTCCTTTCTACTATGCTGAAGAAATTGGCTACCTTAAAGTTTTACTGAATGTGATTTGGGAATGAAGGAGCGTGGGGGGACTGGTTACCCTCCAATTCATTTTGACTCTTAAAAAGGGCACTATTTCTTCTAATTTTCAATCGTCAGGAGTTCCTTCCAAAGTTTCTACGACAATTCCTTTCATATAAGTTGCCGCGGTGAAAAAAAAAAGAAAAAATTATGCGTGCCAATTCGCTTCTTAGTTAGGCAACGCTATTGCGCTGCCTATAATTATTTAGTTGGCTGATTTTACAATAATTACTCACCAAGATTATAAAATTTCATATTCTAATAAAATATGTCTTGGTTTTTACTTCGCTGATTTTGCATACTATGCACAATCAACACATCAAAATTAGAAACTTGTCATTTGAATAAAATATAGCCGAATAATTTAGCCAGAGGAAGCATTTATGATTTATGTGAATATATGTCATTTCGAAAGATGTTTATTGTAGTTTGATACTCCTTTCTGTTTTTTATGAACATAATTTCTCTGGTTGGTTTATTTTACCTTTGTAAGCTAATTCCCAAGTTTTTATAATATTTAAGCCTTTTTGGCAATAAACAGTGCTCCTATCTTTAATTTGTTTATTTATTTCTGTGGCAATTTATCTGCATTGAAAACAGAACGTTTCATTTCCAACAAAATCAAGTTTCAGAAGATTACTTACCTAATATAAGAATTAAATTAAAAAAAAAAAACATGAAGAGAGTTCTAGCGACGATCTGACTGTAGTGTACTATTGCTTTTTACTTGTTAACGTTGCAATTGGCAAATTGAAAGTTCCATTACCCCTTCTGAGGGCCTTTGGAGGGCAATCAGCCTCCCTTCCAAAGACATTTCTGTTACATGACCACCCATAATCCTATGATACTGGATCTAAATTTATTAGAAACGTCAGATGATCTAACAAGTATGCTTCTGGGTTTGACATCACCCCCACATCTCTAGAGGGAATATCCCCTGATTCTGTAGACCACCCATTATTCACACATGAGTTTTAGTAGATAAGATGGCAATGTTTGATCCTGGTTGTCTGATCAGCTTGGATATCTTAGGAATAACTCGTTTATTTATATCGCCCTATAAATATCCCCCTATTTATATCGGGATTTATTCTTAGGAATAAATCCCAGGAATTTACAAAAGGTATTTTCCAAAGACACAGAAACTTGTATAAAACAAAATATACTATGTACACCCAAGCATGATATAGTAGTAGACAGGTTTAATAGCAAAACTTGACAGCTATCGCTAATTTGTGTTTCTTTACAACATATACAATATCAAACTACACTTGTAAATATAAATCAAACTATAAATATTAACTCTTATTATACATTTTGACGAAAACCGGGACGAAAGAATTACCATATCGGTTTGTTCTTGCTTTAACGGGAACTAACTTATCTTGCTCTCTCGTTTTTGATGGTAGAAGTTGATCAGGTAGAATGTCACAGTGCTGAGATTTAGAAAGCAAGTACTTTCTGAAACTCATTATCAGAGTTTCGTACCGGTTTTGGAGTGACGGCAGTCCTAGCACTTTCAGAGCCTTTTCGTAAGTATACCAATTATCCGCCAAGTTTTGGGAACAGCTCGTCGGATTAAGTTAGAACTTTCTTTTTCCATCAGAGAGGGGGGGTAGATAGATCTTAAGTTTTGACAAGGGGAGGAGGCAAGGTAGGTCAAAAGACACTATGTGCATCCAGGTCATCCAAAAAGTATATGTACAATACCTTGGCAACGACTTGGGGGATTAAGTTAAAACTTTCAGATGCTGTTGGTGAGAAGAAGGTAGAGGGTAGCTTAAGAAGACTTCAGACCTTATTTTGGGAGAATGTTGAAGAATACACGAGTCCTGTGAGATTTATAACCTTTTTGGGATTAATTAACGCAGTAAATCAAAAGACTCTGTTCTTGCCAGGTTGTCAAAATGGTTTCTTGCAATATATTGGGAAAGGCTTGGGGTAATAAGTTAAAACTTTCAGGGAGTGTCAAAGTGAAGGGTGAGATGGAAGAGCAAGTTGACACAGAAAAACAATTGGAGAGAGAGAGCATTGAACGAAACCAAGAGATAGTATATGCATCCGGGTTATTTAAATACTATATCTACAACGCCTCAGCAACACATCAAGAGACGGAGTTGAAAGTTTCAGGTAGGGTAGGAGAAAGGAGGGGTAGAAGGGGTTAACAATTTTGTGGAGGGAGAGAGGATTGTCTGAAAATGGCAGGTCTGTAATCGTCCCTAGCGCTTTTGCGTTATATTCCTCTATGATAATTACAGTCTATCAAAATGTTGATGGCAACGGACTTGAAGCAAGGAGCGACACGGCTCAATAGTAAGCAAAATTATAAAAACCAGTTTTGATATCAACAAATATGTCAAAAGAATCGGACTATTATGCTAATTCCAACACATAATTATATATATATATATATATATATATATATATATATATATATATATATATATATATATATATATATATATATATATATATATATATATATATATATATATATATATATATATATATAGTCTTCATAAATATAGTGAAAGAAAGGAATTGACTGTTTTTACCGTAATTTAACATCAAGTACTGCGCTTACCTTCATGTTTACAGATTGTCGCACTACACAAGTATAAACTGAACTGCTTATCTATAAAAAACAAATGTTTTAGCTATATATGTTTTAACAGGAGTAGACGAAGGTCAATAGCGATGAGTATTGAAGCATCAAAAAGAAACTTTATTTGTCAAGTTTGGTATTTTCTGTTCGCAGGAGGTAAACAGAATCAGTTTTTTTTTCTTTCCCAATATCGAGTCAATAGATCGTTAAAGAGTCATGTCTTGTTTGAATGAGTTTGAAGAACTTGAGTCTGAGCTACTATTCTAAATCTGTGTATATATAGACCGAAAGTAATACTTACGATGATGTATTTCATAATATGTTTCGATTTGCGATAGCCTATATGCTTCTATGGATTTTTCTTGCAATTTCTATCAAAATTTTTCGTCTCTACCAATTCTCTCTTTTTTACGCACTCATTCTCTCCCTGTCTTTTTCTCTGTTATTTTTTCGCTCAATGTATCTTCCCTTTATCATGATTTCAGGGATATCTGAAGCCTAGTTTAAATTGAACCTATCTTTCAAAATAACATTTTTTCCCCAAAAACAACAAACGCGTATAAGTCCAATTTCAGAAAAAATAATTGTTATTCAGGTTAGAAGATAAATACTTATTTCAAATACTCATCTTCAATTTTTGATTGAGTAAAAAAAAAAGGTATACCCTGCTGTAAAATTTACAGCAGGCACAAGTCGATTCTATTTATTTTTATTTATTTATTTTCTTTATTTCCCTCAAAAAATGAGGAGTACGCTACAATATAATATAAATAAAAAACAACTGATAACACTTACAGTCAAAACGTATCAAATATTGATCGAACACTTGCTAAATAGATTAAACACTTGCTAAATAGATTAGCCTATAAATCATGAAGAGCCAGAACTGTTACTAAAAAACGGAAATAAATTGTGGCCTAAAAGGCTAATTTTCGCCCTATCTTCAAATGTTTTATATTTTTTCTTTATACAGACTACAGGATCCTTCACATTAAGCTTTAAAACAATCTCAGTGTTACTAAAAGAAAGGGGGAAACCAAGTAAAAATTTACAAAATTTAAAATAAGCAACTTTAATGGGTGAAAGATCAGAAGGTCTGAAATTTCGGAAGAGGAGAGACGGGAACAATACGTGAGGCAGAGCAACAGCGCTATAATTACGACCAAGGACGTCCCGACGGTAAAGACCCCGAAAACGAACTAAAAGACCAAATGCCTTGCGTAGTTTCATCTGAACATGCTGAACCAGGACTGGTTTGAAATCTCTTTTCGAAGCAGCATAAGGTAATCCCAAATAAGTGACTATTGGCGACGACTGAAAAATAACACCATTGCCGCAATCGAGAGTCGCCCTGACATTATCCTCTAAACAATTTACAACAAAAAATTGACATTTTTCAAAACTGATAGAAAGGCCCAAACCTTTTAAACAATTAATTAAAATATTAAAATTAGAAACAAGACTAGACTTGGACCGGCTTAGAAGGATAATGTCATCAGCATATGCAATGTAAGACAGATTTCGAGATAATGAAACAAACGAGCAGGAAAGAGAATTAAGGGCAGTAGCTAAACAAGAATTGAATATATAAGGAGAAATAATTTTTCCTTGTCTAATTCCTCTACCCACATGAATTAATTTGGACTGAGATGAAGATGAACTCGGACAGATACGGATCTTTAAACCAGAATACCAAGAGCGAAGGACTCGTATGACAGCTAGGGGCAATCCAGCATGGATTAAAGTGAGCAGAGCGGATGCATGAGAAATGTTATCAAAGGCCCCTTTGATATCAATCAAGAGGGCGTATAGCGGTTGACCAGAGATTCTCGCTTCTTCAATAACTTTGCTGAAAGATGCATGGGCATGGTCACATCCCAAACCTTTCTTGAAACCAACTTGATTAGAACCAGTGTCAAAAATTTCAAGAAGATCCTTCAAACACAACTCAAACACTTTCCCAATCATAGAACCCCTAGTAATTGGCCTCCAGGAGCTACAAGATGACAAGTCTTTTTTCCCGCTCTTAGGAATAGGCGTAACTATGCCAATATAGAATGACGATGGTACTAAACCAGTAGTAAGTAAAAGGTTGAAAAATGCCAGTAGAGTAATAAGAAAAGAAGAAGGAGCAAGTTTGAGGTGATTAGCAAATAAGCCATCATGATCCTTAGCCGACTGCGCCTTTAACATTTTGATTGCTCCACGTAACATATCCTCAGAAATCCTGTAATCAGTTGAAAAATTCTTCAACCTTTCATCTAATTGCAACACAACACTGTTAGAATCGTACAAAGTCGACAACTTAGAAAAATAATTTTCCCACTCTTTTAGCGACGGTGTGGAATTAGTATCAGGCATGTTAATCCGCCTATTGCCTCGGAGAACATTCCAAAGGAGATTTTTGTCCTTGTCGTTATCAATGTTTGAAGAAGCTTCTTCTATGATCAGGTTATTATGACGACGGAGCTCTGCTTGGAATTCAGCCTTTCTCTTTTTCATTAGCAAAAAAACTGGATGCGAGTCTCTTGGCTTACCGAGGGCCCGCCATTCCCAATACGCTTGTTTAGCCGCCTTATTAGAATTTACCAAAAAAGGATTGAGGCTCCAAAAAGGTTTCTGCGCGCCCAATCTTATCCTATTAGTAGAAAAAACTGCCGCAGCACCATACTTTAAGCAATGGATTAATTCAAAATAAAGACAATTAATAGTCAAAGAGGGATTACTATCCATTGAATCCAAACTATCAGGGATATAGACTTTATCAATTAAAGTCCCAACTCTTTCTTGGTAAAGCGGTCTAAAATTTGGATTCCAATCAACCCGATCAAAAAATTTAGGAAGCTTATTACCAGAAAAACGAACTGGGGAAGGACGAGAAGCCAAAGGGGGTATAAGGAACTGAAGCGGCATGTGGTCACTAACGGGGAAATCTTCGATTACAGTATCCACAGGCAAAGGATCACTTGGGTTAGAAGAAAAAACATGATCAATATTAGTTGTACTACCACTCCAATGAATATAAGTAAAGTCCTGGGACTTCGGTAAAACAGAAAAATTAGGAAGACAAGAAGATAAAATTGTACCCCTTTCATTTGCTATATTTGGATCACAGTTAAAATCACCTAAAATATAAGTACGCAAATTTGACTGTAAACTAGAGACAAAACGACTAAGATTAAAACAGCATTGAGTAAACGCATCAAAAGAAATATCATCATGGTAATCAGTCGGAAAATAACAATTAATTAAAACTACGTTTGAAAAACTACAAGCACAAAAATTTGTATCAATTGCTAGAATAGCTGCATTAAGAGACTTGGGTAAAATAGTAGCTAAACCACCAGAGGGACGACCACCAGTCGGTGTAGCGGGAACAGCAAAAATATCATGCTCAGTGGACAGACTAGAAAGCAGATTCAACGAATGATCAAGGAGGTGGTGTTCCTGAAGACATAATAACGATGATTTTTCATTCAAAAAACTATGAAGTATGAGAGGAGAGGGCATTAAAACCTCGAACATGAGTCAGACTTGAATAAAAGATGTACTGTTAATTTTTTCCTACTTTTAATCACTGGTCTGTTGGTATTCAAGACCCACGGTAAAAAAAAAAATATAAAAAAATAAAATAACAAAAATCGCATTTTACAATGATTAGCACATAAACGTCTTTCTTTTCTTACACACAAGACACCCCACTGAAAAAAATTCTCGAAGAAACTTGTGTGAGGTCAGAATTGAAAGAAAACTATGATATCCTCAAATTTTTCAGCGCAAATTTGGATTAAAGTAGCTATGGTGGTACCATAGTGATGAAATTTTCGTAACCTTAAAAGGAGTATGAGTTGGAAATCAAAAGTTCAATTTAATAGATTAGTCATTTTTACTCAGATCTCATAATGTCTATAAATTAACTTATATGTTCAGTTTCAGCACACAAACTCCTGGAATTAGAGAGAAATTCCGTTCCTTTTTTTTGCTATTCTGATTGTGAACTTGCAGATTTGTGTAGCTAAAAACCAAGGCCAGAAACTTTAAGTTTTCATTAGAAAGTAAATCTTCAATTCTGCGAGCTTTTGCCACAAAGAACTTTGTTTTAAGCTTGCGAACTTTTGTCACTTGTTTTAAGCGGCAGATGGAAAACGCTAATATAAAGCTAGAAACATCAAAATTTCAACATCCTTTTTAGAAACTGTAAAAATTGTATGTACATGAGAGGGACCGGGTATTGTTCGCTCCAGAAGTAATGAATGACATAATGAGATGATCAATGAAATGAATGATCAAACAATTCGTGGTAACGAACTGTAGTAAGGAGCGATCCGGCTCAACAGTAACCGAAACTCTAAAAAATGGAATTTTGATATCAATAGTCACATCAAAAGAATCACATTGAATGCTGATTTTAAAATATAAGTTCCAACTTGTTTGATCTTACCTATCAAAAGTTACGAGCCTGAGACACTTTGACTTATTTTAGAAAATAGGAGGAATCACCCCCTAAAAGTAATAAAATCTTAACAAAAATCACACCATCAGATTCAGCGTATCAGAAAACCCTTCTGTAGGAGTTACAAGCTCTTATCTACAAAAAAGTGGAATTTCTCATTTTTTGCCAGAAGACAGATCACGGATGCGTGTTTATTTCTTTTTTTGTTTTTTGTTTTTTTCCCAGGGGTGATCGTATAGACTCAGTAGTCCTTGAATGTCGCGAAAGGGCTCATTTTAACAGAGACTAAAAGTTCTAGTGCCCTTTTTAAGTGACCAAAAATTGTAGGGCACCTAGGCCCCCTCCTACGCTCATTTTTTCCCCAAAGTCACTGGATCAAAATTCTGAAATAGCCATTTTATTCACCATAGTCGAAAACTAAACCTAATAACTAATAACTAAACCTAATAACGATGTCTTTGGGGACGACTTGCTTCCCCAGAGTCCCCATGGGAGGGGCTGCAAGTTACAAACTTTGACCGTTGTTTACATATACTAATGGCTATTGGAAAGTGTACAGACGTTTTCAGGGGATTATTTTTAGTTTGGGGGGTGAGGCAGAAGCTGGGAATGGGGAGGGTTACGTGGGAGGATCTTTCCATGGAGGACTTTGTCATGGGGGAAGAGAATTTAAATGAAGAGGGCGCAGGACTTTCTAGCATTATTTAAAGAAAACGACGAAAAAATAAATATGAAAAAAGGTTTTTCAACTGAAAGTAAGGAGCAGAATCAAAACTTAAGACGAACAGAAATTATTATGCGAATGAGGGGCTCACCTCCTCGTAATACCTCGCTCTTTACGCGAAAGTATTTTTAGTGGTTTCAACCATTTATTCTTCGACCTTTCTGATTCAGGGGTCATGCTTAAGGAATTGCGACAAAATTCAAGTTTTAATGTAGAGCGAGGTATTTACGAGGGGGTGAACCCCTCATATTCGTAATAAAAACATAAAAATGTAGAAGTTCGTTACGTAAGTTATTTCGTAAGTTATGCATAATTTTTACTAATGAAATCGTTCGAAAAAAAATTAAAAGTTCTAGTTGCCTTTTTAAGTAATAAAACATTAGGAGGGCAACTAGGCCTCCTCCCACGCTCCTTATTTTCTCAAAATCTTCTTATTAAAACTATGAGAAAGCCATTTAGAAAAAAAAAATTAGTATGCAATTTTCGGTTTAATTATTTATGTGCAGAGAGCCAAAACCAAAACATATATTAATTCAAAAACGTTCAGAAACTAAATAAAAAAAAAACAAATTTTTTTTTAACTGCAAGTAAGGAGCGACATTAAAACTTAAGACGAACAGAAATTACTCTGTATATGAAAGGGGCTTCTCCTCAACGCCCCGCTCTTTACGCTAAAGGTTTTTACTGTCTTAAAAAGTAGAGTTAAGAGAAAGTTTCAAGCTTCAGTGTAAAGAGGAGGGCGTTGAGGAGGTAAAACCCTTTTCATATATGGAGTAATTTCTGTTCGTTTTAAGTTTTAATGTCGCTCCTTATTTTCAGTTAAAAAAAATTATTTTTTTTTTATTTAATTTAAACTGAAACCCAACTCTTTTACCTTAAAATTATAGGAAAGTAATCAGTAGGCTCCGAACTCAGAAACTCGCAGAACTTACTAAAATCCTGATATCAGAATATCTGCCAGCATGGACTGTCGAATCTTGAACCAAATCGAATGGACTGCAGAACTTGGTGTTAAGTAACAGCTAATTATATAGCTAGACATTCGGGTATCAGAGCCCAGCCCAACCTCCTTACAAGATTGAGCAGGTAGGGAGAGTCCTCAAATTTTTTATTAGGATATTCGTAATAATGAAGTTTCAAGTCTAAACTTGTTGGGAAGTATAAGCTATAATAGGAAAAGCCCACGTTTGACCAAAAAAAAGACCAAAAGATAAACATACACTTTGTGTAGGCCACAAACAGTGCGGCATATGCTGCAATGGGCACAAAAGGGACTACAAAACGTCTTAAAGCAAAAGGCTTGCGACAAGAGGCGGATATACAACATGTTGCCTTTATGAATCCTAAATGTTGATATAAATAAATACATTAGGCAAATCATCATCATTCTCCCTTGGTCATCTTACTAACAGAATAACGTTCGAATAGCTAAACGTTTAAAATATAATTTTTTTTTTTTTACTGTGTCCTATTCACTTTTTTCTCTTACTATTATCGACTAGGTAAAGTCACCTCAAAGGTATTGCCATTGGAATAGACTGCTTAGGATTTCATACAACCTTAGCTCTCTGAGGAAACTACCAAAAAAAATTTGACCCCAAAAGCTCCCGAGACCATAGTTAAATGTGATTAACCCTTAGTCAATGTGTGATAGCCCTGGAATATAGGATAGAGCTACATTCAACCTGCTATCTTTCAACCAGCACTCCGGAAACGATTCATCTGGAAAACATTTACCAAATTTTTCTCTGTCTTTCGAAGTACCACCATTCCAGAGCCATGCTTAATTATTATCATTATCGTAGCATTTAATATTCTAATCTTGGTTCAAGACTTGTGTTTCTATTCTTGCAAACCTTTTATTACTGTTAATAATCAAGCTGGGACCTTGGATATTCTGATTTTTTCATCTTCATTGTGACCACTACATTTACTAACAGTACACCTCAGGTAAATGAAGCTATTCACTTGATCAATCTTCGTATTACCCAAAATTTCAATTTTGACTTCATTGCAGTAGCTCGAGGTCAACAGAGCGACATACACTCCTCCTTCATTCCAAATATATAGGCGACTAAATATTATATTGGTGACTTCTAAAAATAAATTTTCAAACTCATTCCTGTGCCCTGAATCTTTAAAACCAAATTTATATATATTCATAATATTAAATCTAGGAAATTCAATTCGTATCCACAATCTAAGTCAAGGAGAGTTTTATCTTATCATTTGATTCCTTTCTCTCCCATAGTGTTTGCAATGTTCCTTGGAACTAAGTCCATCATAATTCATGTAAACGGGAATTGATATCCCTTCAACATCTTCAGTATTTTATCTCCATGTCCGCAAACCATAATATTCCAAAAACTCATTTACCATTCGTTCGGCACATGATGGCTTATTATTTCTTGATCCTTTTAGTACCACCTCTAGCTACTCTTTGCAAAAAAGAATCTTCTTCCACTCCCAAATTGTCAAAGAAGAAATTCTGATTATGTTATTATTGTTTCCCATAGCTTTATTACGGTTTATCAGATTCTCAAAATGTTCTGTCCATCTACCCACAACACTTTCCTTATTACTATTTGAGGCCTCATATCTATCTTTAACTTGAACAAGTTCGTATGGTGTGCGTGTAACTGAATAGCGTTTGACCCAACCCATTTAACTGAACCTAAATTTGACAGAACACCTGTGCAACATAACCCTCATCCAATTAAATCGCCGTCAAGCTCAGCATTCCCATTGAGCTTAACGTTCCTCCAACTCAGCCTTCTTGCAATTATTCTCTCACTTAGCTCAATCTACGTTTAACGGGATCCACATTTATCTCAGGTCCCATTAAACTTTACCCTCGCGCGATTCGTCCCTCCTGTAACTCGGCTCCCGATTAACCCAGTTTTATATGACTCAACCTCCATCCAACCTCATTGCTGCAACCATGAATTTAAACTGTGTTTGGGATCTGGACATAAAAAGTTTTACTAATTTAGAATTTAAAAGACGGGATGATACTTTTGTTTTTAGAAGAGGGCATCATTTGTTTAGAATTAAAGCAGCACAAAAAACTTGCGTAAGAGTCAACCAGTATTATTCGCGTCAACTTTCAGCGACTAAGACAAAATGGGCTGAATTACATATTCCAAGTTTATCACTGATTTAAGGAGATCTAGCAGAGCTGGGATGATTTGAATGGGCTGTGAGTCAAGTAGGGTTAGATTAAACAGGAGGTTTAATTGCAAGGGAACTGTGATGAATGGGAGTTGAGTAAAAGAAGAGTCGAATTTCAAAAGGATTGAATTGTATAGGAATTGATTCGAATAGAGAGAGATTTAAATGTGGGTTGAAATAAATACGGATTAAATTAAATGGGCATGATTTGCAAGGTGTTTAGTTGAACAGAGTTGAATTGCACAGGGGGTGAGAGGATTGAGGGTTAGGATAAATGGCGATTGTGTTAAACAGGGATTTAGTTAAACGGGGATTGAGTTAGATGGGGTTTATTTAAAAGGGTGTTCAGTTAAACGGGGGTACAGCTGCACGAGGGTTCGGTTGCACCGGAACCGTTCAAACTGACTACTTCCCTTCAATTTCTTAACACGCCGACACAAGAGTTTACAATTATGCTGTCTGCATGCATACTCCAGACCCTTCACAATTTATTCGGTAGCCTTCATTTAGAATCTCCTTAATTCATAAATTTCCACTGTCCTAAAATTATCTGTCACTAAAAATGTTTTGCAAAAATGTCCTTTTTCTACCAAGATTAAAGCGTTTTCGCTAATATTGTTAATATTTGAGCTGTGTTTTTCTAAAATTATTCCACCCATCTTCAACATTGTCAGATTTTAAATTATCCAGTTTCATATTTACCTAGTTCTTGAAAGTTCCTCTAAAAATTCTCATTTTGTAGTCTACCATTATTATAATATCCCGGAAGGTAGTTACAACTTTCTAAAATCTGTAAACAGAAAGTTGCAAATATTGCAAGGTAGAAGTTTCTTTTGAGTCTTCGTGGCTCAATAAAACTCAAGTTTTGACAGTGTGTATTGTAAGTTAATCAAAAGATATCGACACTCAAAATTCACGTGACGCAAAAATGGTCAGCTCTATCCAAGATTATAAGTTTTAATCAATCGTATTTTTTTCTTTATTCTATGCTTATTTTCATGTGTCTCAATTGCCACGATTGTTACAGGTTGTATTGTATCAATTGTCCTGTGTTTCATCAATTTTATGTATTTTGATTATTTAAACAACTTTGTGTTTGTGTTTATAACCGTTTTAAGCTTGACAAAGCATAAAATACATGTCCAGTCAATTTCCAGTCCAAAATGAACAATTATGAACTGTGTAGGTAATTTTGAAGACCTCACTGCCTTTCCATGGACTGGCCATTTTTGCTTCATATGAATTTTGAGTGTTGATATATTTTTATTAACTTACGATGTGTAAGAATGACAGTTCAGTAGGGACAAATCCTTTTATTCGACATTGAAAATAAAATAACAAAATCAATGGATATTTCGGTTATATAAACAGTGATCGTCCTCGGCAGATAAACTAAAAAGCAAAAACGCAAAAACTTCAGTTTATCTACTAAAGAATTTCCCTTACAAGACAGTTTAAGAGAGAAAATAGGTTTAAATTAAATAAAAACAAAAGCAACAACAAAAATTTAATTCATAAGAAAATCCAAATCTTTCGACTCCACATCCAATAGGAAAAAACATCCAACGGGCCTTTATCAACGGGAAAAAAAAGAAATGAACAAGAAAAAGAAAAAACAAAAGACAAAGCAAATAAAAACTCTAATCTTAATAAAATTCCAAAGTATGGCAAAACTGTAATCACAGAAACGACACCAAAATCTCTAGATAATTTCCCTCTTTACCAATCTGATCTTATAGTAAGATCTCTCTAATCTTATATCTGATCGTTCAGTAAGAATCTAGCTCCCGTATTGTGAAAATCAATATATGAAATAAATAGCATTGGTAATCAGATTACATTTGAGTAAAAAAATGATTATAACTGTGCAATTCCACTTTTTATTGAAATCCCAATTAACGCTAAGGAAAGGGTAATAATTGGTGAAGTATATCGTTCTCCAAGCGGATCTGCGACTGAATTTCTTGAAACATTAGAAGACGTTCTTAGGAGAGATTTTGCTGAGAAATGTGAAGTTATATTGATGGGTGACTTTAACCTTGACCTTGCGAAATTGTCATCTAGGCAGGCTTCTAATCTCTTGTCTTTACTAATTTCGTACGGATTGGCTACTTCTATAAACATACCAACAGGGATTTCAAACCAGTCAGCAACATTATTTGACAATATTTTTTCATCGCTACACTCCATAAAGAATGAAGTACTGCTTTTTGACATTTCCGACCATTTGCCAGTTTCAGCCCTGTTTCAAATCCCCCAAAATCCACAAAGATTAGTCATCCAGGATAAACCGAGATTTTGTTGCTCACCAGTGGAGCTGGATAGATTGAAAGAAGATCTTGGTACACATAAATCTTTACCAGAAAATATTAGTATAGGCAATTATAACGACATATTTGGCCGGTTTTATGACACTGTTAAGGAAAAATTCATGTCTTATTGTCTAAAAGCTCCTTAAAAAAAATCCTCGATCAAAAAGACCAACACCTGTAGCTCCCTGGTTAACATCTGGAGTCCTAAAGGCAATAAAGAGGAACCAGAACCTTTGTAAGGAGCACAAAAAAAAAAAAAAAAAGGCTAAATTAAGCATTTAAGTTGTACCCTAATTTTCTGAAATCAATTATTTGCAGAGCTAAAACAGTATATTTTACAAAGAGATTTGTTGGTTGTGCTAAAAATATAAAAAAGACATGGGACGCTATTAAGGAAGTTAGTCGGCCGTCTATGAAACCAGAAGGTCTCCTTAAGTCTCTCATTGTAGACGATCAACTTGTAACAGAAAAAGGCCAGATTCGACATCATATGAATAAATTCTTTGCAGAGATAGGGAAAAAACTGCTAATAGTGTTTCTTATTCCTCTGTGTCACAGTCTTGGAAGCAGTTCTTAAGTCCCTTGTGCTTAAAATCAATGGTTCTTGGGGAGGTTACAGTGCAAGAAATTAGAAATATTGTTCTATCTTTAAAGAATTCTTCAGCAGGTTTTGACCAAATTTCTGCTAAAGTAATTAAACATATTCTTCCATCGATTATCACCCCAATTTACCATTTGATTAATAGGTCATTTCAACTAGGAGTATTTCTCAAACGTCTTAAACTTGCACGCGTGATAGCTCTCTTTGAAGGAGGCGACCGAAAGGATCCTGTGAACTACAGGCCGATCTATCTTTTGTCAGGGCTCTCTAAGCTATTTGAAAGGCAATGCTCAAACGTCTGGTGAGATTTCTTGAAGCTAAAATTTTTTCCATCAGCATCAGTTTGGGTTTCGTAAAAAGTATTCAACAGAACATACTTGTAATAGACTTCTTCAGTTTATGCGACGATCTTTAGATTCTAATCTTATTTCTGCAGCCATTTTTCTTGATGTAAAGAAAGCTTTTGACAGCCTAACACATAAGATTCTCATTGATAAACTTTGTCATGTTGGTGTCCGTGGGGAAGCATTGTCTTGGTTCTTGAGATACCTAACTGACAGATCTATCACCACGGAAGTTACAGACAAAAAAGTTCCAATCGAATAAGGAGTACCCCAAGGTTCTATTCTTGGGCCAACCCTCTTCCTCACCTATGTGAACGATCTCTACCAACTTATTAAGACCCCAATTAATAATGTTTGCTGTAGATTGTGTCACAAATCTTACCCTCAGAGTACGTTGGTGTTCACACATGATAGTCGAGAAGAATTAATAGCATTTGCAGATGACACTACTTTACGTGCTGCAGCTCCAGATGAATCATCCCTTATTCTAAGGGTTCAAGCAATGACTGAGAAAATACTCTTTTAGTTTGACATAAATCAACTAACTTTAAATGTAAAAAAGCCCTACCTTCTTATTTTTTTTTGTAAAGGTGTGAGCTGCCCCACAATTACTGAGCTTCATACACCAAAAGGCTCCATAAGTCGTCCCCCGGATCGTTATGTGCGATTCCTGGGAGTTCTTTTGGATGAAAATTTATCAATTAAGTGGCATTTTAAAATATTCAGAGTGAAAATTTAGTTGGTGTTGTATCCTCGATGACGTGAGAATTTTAATTTGTGTTTTATTGTTGGGTGATGAGAGGGTCGCTGTTTCGTGGGGACTGTCGGTGAGTTGATTTATTTTCCATATATACTTATATTTAGATGGTTAGTATGTTTATGACAAGTTTTATGATTCTTTATTTATTGTATGTCGTTTCCCAAGTAACGGGTCATTGAGCCCTTTGGGATATTGATTTTGTTATTTTATGAAAATAAATAGAACTTGAACTTAAATTACTTTATGCTGCCATTTGAGAAATTTATTTGACATAATTTGTTTTTCAACAGCACGTTTTTTTTAGTTTTCGGGGGTTAATCAAACATACCCCCCGTTGAGTGAGTCTCATTTAAACACATTTTAGAAAAGTTATTTTTTACTTCGGGTATATCGCAAGATTGTATGATGAAAATTCTAGTATCACAAGCCAAGTTTGACCAAGTTAATGAGCTCCAAACCAAAAAATTAGACTGACTACTTAATAAGCACAGTGATTTAATAACTACAATAAATTATTTGTCTTCCAAAATACAGGAGTTAAAGAATGACTTTTTAGCATAAGATAGAAGGATAGAAGAATTAGAACGGTCACTCGAAGAGCAAATGCAGAAGAACTCGCTGCTCGGATGCTAAATACTACTAACTAAGGTGAAAAAGTTCCGACTTGATCATGCACGGCTTACCTACTGATATTAATCCATCAATCCCTTGAAGCTCTCATCAAAGATCTGCTTGAGAATACCCTAAAAAGTGCGTCACATTTGTCAATTAACAAATGTTACCGCTCAGGAGGAAAAACTGACAATATAAAGAATAAACACGGAAATCAAATTCAGTCACGTAAACCGGTAGTTAATCCAGTAAGCTTCAGCAAATAAGCTGAAGCTTATTTGGTTATGCAAAACGAATCCAAAGGTAAGGGCTCTGGAAGAAAAATTTATACGGATATTCCTCCAGCATTAAACGCTTTGTACACAAAATTCCTCACTAAGGCAAAAGAGACTAGATCTACCCTGCATGGGCAATGTGAGGTGTTGCGGCAGCCTTTGTTGGGCTTTGCCGAGTAGTGTTGCAAGAGCAGCACTTTGGTTTGTTTCCTCGCTTCGATTAAAAGTTGAAATCGTTAATCTGTAAGGATCTTAAAATAAATGCTAAGTACACCGAATTGCGTATGATTGTATCCTAACAGCCGATTATTACTTACAAGTCCCCTGCATCTCTTACCGCTGGAACCAAATTGATCATCAAATACACCGGAAACAAATAATAGGTACACCAACTAGCAAATGTTGCGAGCCCCTCATTGCCGAAGATGATTATGAGCTAACAGGTGACCGTTGCTTAAAACTCACCTATATGTCTCACAATTGGTATCTGCCTATTTTTGGTTTCAGTGTGTACCTTGCTACTGAAGTTGTACTACTGAATTTTAGTACCAAAAAATCGATGACATGCTACAAATTCCAATTTCTCTAGGTTAGGTACTAGTCGATTAGCGTGAAACCAAGATTTTACATTAAAAGCAACAATTTAAAAAGCCGCTCATAAGTCCTTGTTGCCCACCTTCAAACTAATTGCAGTGTCATCGTCAAACAATATCGGTAATTCATCGTCTGAAGGCAAGCAGTTGGAAGGTCATTTGTGTATATAAGAAAAAAGTAAAGGCCCGAATACAGACCCTTGTGGAGTCCCTATATTTTCTAATGGAAAGATAAATCCATCTGTATACTCAAGTAGCTCATATAGGATATTAATTCAAAGGTGGAAAAGTAAGGTATCAACATGGTCTTTAGCTCTTGATTTAGACTCACTTTTAATGTTCTATATAATAACATTCCTTCTTCTATTCATGTTTTCCTCCACAAGGACTCTAGATGCTAATTCACCAAAACCAGGCTCCTTTTCAATTTGGTTTCATACTGCTGATATTTCCAGCTTGATACTGGGCAATTCATTTTCAGGGGCCGTTCTTGCTAGTTCTAGATCTTCAACGCAAGATTTTAGCGACTCAATTTCTCTATACGTGCCTCTTTGAACTTATTAAATATATAAGAAATTCAACAGTAAAACTTAAAACAAACATGAATTATTCATTATATGAGGGAGGCTGCCCCCTCATAAGTCCCTCACTCATAACGATAATGTCTGGATGGTCGGATAAACATCAGAGGTGGATCATTTGATATGAAATTGAAGTTTCTATTTATTTTTTTAAGAGTTATCAAAAGTGATCAGTGGACAAATACACCCCCCTCCTTTGTCCAAAAATATTCTGGTCAAAATCTTGAAATAGCCATTTTGCTTGAAACAGTCCAACGACCAGATGATAAAACTTTGGGGTCAACATTCTCCCCCCCCCTGAAGCCCAGGGAAAGGGTTTTAACTTATGCCCTGGGGGAAAATATTTTTTGTATGGTAAAGGTTGTCGTATAAACTTCAGAGGGGACTCAAATGATTTAAAATTGAAATTTCTTTTTTCCTCTTTAAGAGTCAAGTGATCCGATGGCGACAAAGCTCCCACCCCCTCCACTTAACTCAAGGCCAAAAGGCTCCAATTTTTTCCCCAGAGGCACCTCATTTGCAAGGGATAGTCGTATAAACTTCGCAGGGCTTTGTTCAACTGGAAATTAAATAGAGTGTTATTTTAAGAAGTTCTACTGCCTTTTTAAGTGATCGGAGGGCAAATAGCCCCCAAATACTTTTTTCCTAAAATGCATCCAGCAAGAGTTCTAATCTAAGTTTAAAAATTACATAAGAAAATCTCGACATTATAAATGTGATCAACAATGTAATCAAAAATTTTAACCAATCTAAACAAACAAACGATTTGCATAGGCCTACATAATAAACAATTTCACATAGACCTCATGAACATATAGCCTAGGCTATAAGAATAAACTACAACAATGGAAGAATGGTCAATTTAGAAAAGAAATCTTGTTTTTTTTATTGTTTAAAACTAGGGTACAATTTTCACTAGCCTTTATTATAAGCAGGTTTTGCTTTCTTGTTTTTTGCAGTAAATAATGGTAATTTTGGAAGTAAGTAATAAATTATTGTTTAAAATCTTCTAAATGTTTTAGTTAAAACCATCAATAAGTCTTGTATTAAAGTAGGCTAATTTTGGAGGCACTTGACTTAAGACAAGGTTTGCAGTTAAACTGACAAGCAGTTTCCTGGGTCCTAGTTTGGGCTTTAAATATGATTAATAAAGTGTTTTTTTTTCAATTTAACAAAAGCCTGTATTCTGCAATTTTATCATATATGCATTGCTCCAAAGAAAATTCAAGGCACCAAAAATACATTAAAAATAAAAGAAAAAAAAATATAGTGTTCACAAAGAAATTATTATGATATCAATTTTCATGCTCAGAATCAAGAATAGGTTGGTTGGACAGAGATTTCACCTTGGTTTATTACATCGAATAGGAACTTAAGTAATGTTTCTTTAACATTTAGTTACTTTAGATTAAAGCTATATTTTACAGGAAAAGAATGCATTTTGAATACTTCAATATGTATTAATTTTGTTTAACATGCGATTGTATTAGATTCTGTTAATGTTCAGATCTCTATTTCAAAGCAAGTTAAATTTATTATTGACATTTGAAAGTAAAGTCTTGATATATGAAATCTATATTACATTAATAAAGTTATTTTTAAGCTTTTAGTGGCTGTAGGGAGTAAATTTTAAAATTTGGTACCTCTAACTCGATTTTGCAAAATCAATAGCCTTGACTGATTCTATTGATTTTTGAATTAAAATGGAATAGTTGTGGACATCGAGTCATGGCTACTTGTTGAAAAAGCCAAGACAGATAGTCCAATTGAGTGAGAAGAAAATTGGCGCTAATTCCCCCCTCATTACCGACGTTGCCATCTGGAACTAATGCTACCCCCTCTTATGTCATGTCCGTATTTTAAGTGGTCGCCATAAGCTAGATGGGTTTGTTGATGGTGATTGCAAATGCTAATCGAATTGGGAATTGCAATCTTTTAAATTTGAAAGGCAAATTCGTTGGAACCACGGGAATGCGAGGAATAAGAACAGCCTCACCCTTAAAAGGCCCTGTCAAGATTGTTGCCTCTATTAAGTTTTACTTGTTTTTTTTTTCTGACAAGTCGCGTGCCATTGCAAAGCTTTTGTGGGTTAATATTTCTAAACAGTATTATTTGTACGCATATTTTTAATTGTTGTACGTGTGTTGGAAACTCTGGGAGATCCAGGGAATTTAAAAATTCTGTTGGATAGTTAACCGCTTCATTTGATTCCAGAACAATATCGACTGACTTGTCGAATGACCGCCTGGTCTTGAATCTTGGTCAGAATAATGTTGTTGATTTCGTGGACGTCTTTGTTCTTGGCTGCCAGAATCGGTCATTCACTTATCTATTTATGATTTTATAATTGGTTAGAATATGTGGAAATATCTTTTCAACCAAATCATTTTTTGACGTCACTAAATTACAGAATTCAGGAGGCAGTTGTATACGTCCTGAAATTGAGTCAACTGGGAACATTTCGTTTCCAATTGCCAGAAATTGATCTGAAAATGTTTCATCGGTGATCGTTTTGAAATCGGTCATGTATTTTTATAGTTAATTTTAATGTATTTACGTGTGCCCATAAATAACAATTTTTCAGGCAAGCATTCATTTCATCCGCAGGTGTCGATCTAGGAATAATAGGTAATTTTTGCCTGAAATCTCCCGCAAGCAATATTAATGTGCTGCCAAAGGATTTAGAATCTCCTCACAAATCTTGCAATGATCGCTCGAGAGCCTCGAGCGATTTTTTGTGCGCCATTGTGCACTCGTCCCAAACAATAAGTTTGAATTGCTGCAAACTTTACCATCCCAGATGATTCGGAAATGTTGCACGGTGGAGTTTCTGCAGATTGCATATTTAGAGGCAAATTCAAACCGGAGTGAGCAGTGCTCCCATCAGGCAGAAACGTTGCGGTTATTCCGGACGACACAAGGGCCAACACTTTGTCATTTTTGGATCGGATTGATGCCAGAAGAAGTCTAATTAGAAACGTTTTACCAGCACCTCCTGGCGCATTCAAGAAGAATATTTCTCCAGCTTGATTATCGACACAATGCATTATCTGATCATAAATGCCTCTTTGTTCAGACGCTAACGTAGAAGTTTTTTTTTCTCCAACATAGGCTTTTAAGAAGGAGCAATTCAGAAGGAGAAGCCTAAGTTAATATAACTTAAATCTAGAACACAAATAAGTGTCTAGCATTGTTCGTAGCTGAATTACTAAGATCAGTGAAAATTAATTCAATGGTTCGA
Source organism: Artemia franciscana (assembly GCF_032884065.1). NCBI lineage: Eukaryota > Metazoa > Arthropoda > Branchiopoda > Anostraca > Artemiidae > Artemia > Artemia franciscana. The sequence continues at coordinate 6,411,330 of NC_088869.1, read as the reverse complement.
ATTGGTGAAGCAGAAACTTGCACAGCCACATATATATATATATTTTTTTTAAAATATAAATTTAGTTTTAAAGAAAAATCTTTCAAACCCAGTCATGCAGTTTTTGGTAGTAGCGGGTGTAAGATTTAAAAGATAAACAAAAACAAGTGTAAAAAATGAGCTTCGATGAGCATCTTTAAAATTGATAACTTCCTTCCTAAATATTTTAGCAGCAAAAACGGGTGGGCCAAAATATCGTATCCATTCTTCGTTTGACCTTTTAACTTAGTAAATTGTATCCTACAAGACCAAACTTCTTCCAAGAAGTTTCTCTCACTAGTGGCTTTAAATTAGTGTTTCATTCATTTTTCTATTTACTATAAATTCAGCTCTGATGAGCAACTAATAGAACTGAGGTAGCAGACTGTGGCGTTGCAAATTCGGGCATTTGTATGACTGGTAAAATGTGGTCCTTGGAGGACTGCTCGCAGGAGTCGTCCAAACACAGAGCTTGCGTTGGCTGATCTAGAATTGAAGTAACAGTAATAGCTATACAAGTTAGCTTTTACTAGCAGATAATAAATTTTTGCTCCATTGTATGAAAAAAACAGACTTTTTGCTTGTTTAAGTTTCACTAAAATGACCACCTCTCTTCGCCACAAAACGGGAAAAGTTAAAAATGTCTTTCTAATATTCCCGGAAAGTATGTATCGGTTTTAGTTTTCTGTAGTTTATTTGGATCTCTTTTCCAAACTTTACTAGTTGTGGTAAGACGGTTCAATCATTTCTAAACGGCTACCCACGCAACCTAGAAAAGTGTGTAACGGACGAAATAGTGTGATTCGTTAATGTTTCATATCACCTTTACCATTAAAGTGCGTATATTAAATGTCAAATATTAAACCAAAATACTATATAATATGATAAATAATGGCATATGTAAAGTAATGGCATGTATAAATTGTCGTATAATATCATCTTTGTCATATATTAAATCGACACTATCTACAATTCTACAAGTGTTGTTAATATACTATATCAGATCTAATGTTTTGACCATAGCAATAAGTTTATATTATTAAATTTTCTATAATTACAATATTTAATCGTAAATTTGTAGTTTTCTGAAACAGTAATACAGTCGACTCACGCTAACAATTTGACTTATAAAGGTAAGGAGTTACAGAGGTAACCTTATGGTATATACATATCAAACAAGCCGTGGCTAGTTAGACCGTGCCTTGCCTGACGCTCATTGTAGAATGGCCCATATTTTGACTTTAGCGTGATTAACAGTGGAATCAAACAGTTCGTGGTAACGAACTCTAGTAAGGAGCGACCCGGCTCAATAGAAACCAAAACTCTAAAAAAATGTAATTTTGATACCAATAGCTACATCAAAAGAATTGCATTTTAATGCTGATTGTAAATATATAAGTGTCATCAAGTTTAGTCTTACGTATGAAAAGTTTCGAGCCTGAGAAAATTTGCATTATCTTAGAAAATAGGGGGAAACACCCTTAAAATTCATAGAATCTTAACGAAAATTACATTATCAGATTCAGTGTATCTGAGAACCCTACTGTAGAAGTTTCAAGCTCCTATCTACAAAAATGTGGAATTTTGTATTTTTTGCCAGAAGGCAGATCACGGATGCCTGTTTATTTGTTTGTTTTTCTGTTGTTTTCTTTTTCCAGGGGTGATCGTATCAACCCAGTTGTCCTAGAATGTTACTAGAGGGATCATTCTAACGGAAATGAAAAGTTCTAGTGCCCTTTTTAAGTGACCAAAAAAATTGGAGGACACCTAGGCCCCTTCCCACGCTAATTATTTTTCCAAAGTCAAACGGATCAAAATTCTGAGATAGCCAATTTATTCAACGTAGTCTAAAAACCTTATAACTATGTCTTTGGAGACGACTTACTCCTCCCCAGTCCCCATGGGAGGGGCTATAAGTTACAAATTTTGACCAGTGCTTACCTATAGTAATGGCTATCGGGAAGTGTACAGGCGTTTTCAGGAGGATATTTCTGTTGGGGGAGGCGTTGAGAAGAGGAGGATATACTAGGGGAACTTTCCATTGAGGAATTTGTCATGGGGGAAGAAAATTTCCGTGAAGGAAGGGCAGGATTTCTTAGCATTGTTTAAAAAAAACAAAGAAAAAATAAATATGAAAAAGTTTTTTTCAGCTGGAAGTAAGGAGCGGCATTAAAACTTAAAACGAACAAAAATTATTACCCAAATGAGGGGCTCACCTCCTCCTAATACCTCGCTCTTTACGCTAAAGTATTTTTAGTAATGTCAACTATTTATTCTACGGTTTTTGAGATTCAGGGGTCATTCTTAACGAGTTGGGACAAAATTTAAGATATAGTGTAAAGAGAGAGGTAATAACGAGGGGGTGAACCCTCTCATATGTGTAATAAAAACATGAGAATAAAAAATTCTTTACGTAAGCTAATTTATAAGTTACGTATATTTTTCTTTTTAGATTCGTAAAAAATTAAAAGTTCTAGTTGCCTTTTTAATTAACCACGAAATTGGAGGGCAACTAGGCTTCCTCCCCCGCTCTTTTTTTCTCAAAATCATTCGATCAAAATTATGAGAAAGCCATTTAGCCAAAAAAATAAATAAGTATTAAAATTTTGTTTTAATAATTTCTCTGCGGAAAGCCAAAATCAAAACATGCATTGATTCAAAAACGTTCAGAAACTAAATAAAAAAAAAACAAGTTTTTTCAACTGAAAGTAAGGAGCGACATTAAAACTTAAAACGAACAGAAATTACTTCGTACATCATAGAAGAGACCTATCTGTAGATGGATGCCAACAAACTTGTCATCAATGTAGAAAAATCTTGCATCCCACTATTTTCTAGGGTAGGAACCCTTCACCCAGAAATAACAGGAATTGTGACGTCTCGTGGAAAGGTTCAACGACCATTAAGATGTGCACAATATTTAGGAGTAATAGTAGATGAAAACCTTTCTTTCCTTCCTCACATCCATGCTGTAGAGTTAAAGCTTTCAAGGAATCTGGGTATCATGAAGAAACTGAAGCAAAAATTCCCACGTAAAACCCTTACCCTTCTCTACAATGCACTCATTAGACCCCACTTACAGTATTGCGCAATGGTATGGCAATCAACAATCAAATCCCATCTGAAAAAACTAGATTCCATCCACAAGAATGCCTTGAAGATCATTAAACACAATGAAGATTATATCTCGCTGAAATCGCTGTTTGAGCTTTCCTGCTTGGTTTTGCTTTCAGATTCCTCTCCGGCTTGCTTCCACCGCCTTTTAGGAATTTATTCCGTTTGGTATCCGAACAGCGTCTTCAAATTACAAGACTATCTGCACAGATCCATATTCGAAATACGCCAACAGTGAGGTCGGACTTTTAGCCTGACATCGTCTGTGCTAAGGCTTACAATACCCTACCGCTTGAACTGAGAGGTAGGAGCTCCCTTGGTTCTTTCAAAAAGAGAATAAAAAATTATCTTGTTTTGAATTAGTTTAATTTGAATAAAGAATCGAATTAAAAAAGTGATTTTAGCTATTATTGAGTTTTTTTGTGGGGGTTGGAGTAGTTTGCTCCTGGATGAAGAGGTGGGGACTTGTAGGGATATTTTTCTTGGTAGGGGCCATGGTTGTATCAAGAAGTGGAGGGAGAGCCATAGTGCGTATTTATTTTTGAGGTGATATGGGACTCAGATGCAGTTTTTGCATAAAGATGAGAGATTAAGTATGTTATGACTGTTATAATTTTTTTTTTTAATAAGCCCGAATGAACTAAGTATATGAAAGGGGCTGCTTCCTCATCAACGCCCAGCTCTTTACGCTAAAGTTTTTTACTGTTTTAAAAAGAAGAGTTGAGAGAAAGAGTCAAACTTTAGCGTAAAGAGCGGGGCGTTGATGAGGAAGCAGCCCCTTTCATATACGAAGTAATTTCTGTTCGTTTTAAGCTTTAATGTCGCTCCTTACTTTCAGTTGAAAAAACTTGTTTTTTTTTTATTTAATCTTTGAAAGAACCGAATATGCTTGACGCTAGTTCGGCATTGTGGAGTGATTGTCAGACAGTCATCCCATCTAGGTTATGCCTACCGCTTAAAGTAAGGACATGACCTGAGAGGGTGTAGCAAAAGTGGTAGGTGGTAATGTCGGTAATGAGGGGGGAATTAATGCCAGGTTTTTCTTCTCACTCAATTGGACTATCTGTCTTGGCTTTTTCTACAATTAGCCATAACTTGATACCCACAACTATTTCATTTTAATTAAAAAATCAATGGACTCAGTCAAAGCCACTGATTTTGGAAAATCGAGTTAGAAGCACTTATTCTTTTAATCTACTCCCTACAGCCACTACAAGGTTAGAAATAACTTCATTAATTTAACATAGACTTGACGTATCAAGGCTTGACTTTCAAATGTCAACAATAAATTTAGTTTGCTTTGAAACAGACATCTGAACATTAACAGAATCTGAATCAATAGTATGTTAAACAAAATTAATACATATTGAAGTAAATGATTTCGTTGAAATTAAAAACCGTTTTTTCTTTGCTTAATTTTTACATATTGAAGTCTAAATAATGCAGCCGGCGTACTGGAATATTAACTAACAGAGGTTTGCTTATAAAACTTCGACATAAAAAAGTAAATTTTGGTTTGCGGTGGTAAAGTGAAAACCAAATGAAGACATATATGCTGAATTTTAAGCTATAATGCCAATTTTCGGGTCACTTTGACCTACATAGGTAAAATATAACAAGAGTTAATATATACAAGAGTCATTGCAACTAATAAACAAGAGTTTGAGCCACTCAGCTTGGCAAATACACCATTATTAAAAGCGAACTAAATTTGAAAGAAATACTTCTATTTGTATAATTCATTTTTGCAACAAGGTTATATTTGACAACTATGGATAAATTGAAGGTGCTCTTTTTAGATTTTTTTCTATTTTTTTTTCCTGTAAAATATAGCTTTATTCTAAAGTAACTAAATGTTAAAGAAACATTACTTAAGTTCTTATTCGATGTAATAAACCGAGGTGAAATCTCTGTCCAGCCAACCTATTCTTGATTCTGAGCATGAAAATTGAAACCATAATAATTTCTTTGTGAACACTATATTTTTTTTCTTTTATTTTTAATGTATTTTTTGGTGCCTTGAATTTTCTTTGGAGCAATGCACATATGATAAAATTGCAGAATACAGGCTTTTGTTAAATTGAAAAAGAACCACTTTATTAATCATATTTAAAGCCCAAACTAGGACCCAGGAAACTGCATGTCAGTTTAACTGCAAACCTTGTCTTAAGTCAAGTGCCTCCAAAATTAGCCTACTTTAATGCAAGACTTATTGATGGTTTTAATGATTAAGAAAACTAAAACATTTAGAAGAGCTTAAACAATAATTTATTACTTAGTTCCAAAATTACCATTATTTACTACGAAAAATAAGAAAGCAAAACCTGCTTAGAATAAAGGCTAGTGAAAACTGTACCCTAGTTTTAAACAATTAAAAAAACAAGATTTCTTTTCTAAATTGACCACTCTTCCATTGTTGTAATTTATTCTTATAGCCTAGGCTATATGTTCATGAGGTCTATGTGAATTTGTTTATTATGTAGGACTATGTAAATCATTAGTTTGTTTATATTGATTAAAATTGTTGATTACATTGTTAATAACATTTAAAATGTTGAGATTTTCGAAAATACTGTTAATTTCTTCAACAAACTGATATAAAAGATCTAAATTACAACTTGTTTTAGGTCTATCCTCACAGGACATTTAGCTTAAATCTAAAAGCTAAGTCCAGCAGCCAGAATCACTTTCCACCAGTATTCTGGTTTTGCTCCCATAGTCCAATCAGTTTTTTCTTTTTACAAATATTGGTCCATCAGCCTTCTGATAGTTCAAACAATGGAAATTAAGCAGCCCATAGAAAACTAAGATTTCCTTTTCAGCTGCATGAAAAATACCACTTGTTTTTGGTAAAATTCTAGTTTAGTGACTTCTTGCTATCTTGGAAAGGGGTTATGTTAGGAAAATAAAACTATTGGGGATGGGTGTACAGGCTAAAGTATATCATGGGAAGTATATATTTGATTGTCTTGGAAGCTCTGTTGAGGCTTCACTGGAACTCGTTTGAGTCCTATTGTGCCTCTAACTGCACAGATACATCTGTTTTTGATGACAAAGCAGGAATAATAGCTTCTGCAAGTGATGGAAGACGTCTTCAAGTTGAGCTTTTTACCCATCTAAATTCACTGACTTCTCCCATTCTTGAGTTTGACAATTCAATAAAGACCTACCCGACTTTGAAGCTTTGGTTGCAGTACATTTGAATGGTCTTAATTATGCTCCAATTTCTTTTGGCTGACCGCTGTGGGAACTTTGAATTGCATTTGAAAGCAACCAGTATGATGCTTCCCTTTATGGCATCTGCAGGCCACCCTAAGTACGCAACTTATCTCACAATGTATTTACAAGACATGGAGCGTGTACCTGAACAACTTTACGAGCAGTTTTGCAAGAACACTTTACTGTGAAAAGATCTGTTGGTTCAGCTAACGCAGTTTCTCCAGATCATGCCTTGGAATCTAGTCTGAACCTTGAGGCAAAACAAAAAGGCGGCATCAAAGGGCTAACTATGAATGCCATTGCGGTCGCAAAGTGGATATCTACCTTGCCATTTTGTGCAAATGTATAAGCCTCACTGTGTAAACCAACTGGAATAAACAGAAACAGCGAGTATGATGGATCCAATAAGGTACTTTTAAAACGAAAAATTTGTGTTGAAGACTATGTCAGTAGTTGAAAGTTATGTGAATCCCTTCGATTGTACAGAAAAAGAACTTGTGAACATCATGACCAGTGAGGTTGCTGAAAATTCAATCCGAGATAGTCTTTTGGCTGCTGAAGAAAACGGCTTAAGAGCCATTGAAGCATTTTTTGCTGGGCAACCCAGCCCCTTTTCAAAAATTAAGGTGTTGACTATGGCTAGTAGCTTGAAGGATGGTAAAGATCAGAAGAAGAAAGTATTCAACTGCGTCCAAGAAGAGCTAGAAGTGACCAGGAAGATACTACTTGCTTGTGGTAGCGTTTCCGATACGTCTTTGTCAGTACTGCGTAGATTGATGCCCCATGGACTCCTTCCGGTATCACCAGCTCTGTTTGAAAGAACAGGCACTAGTGCTGGCATTTGGTTACGAACGGGTTCCACAGCTGCACTTATAGATTCAATACGAATGCTTAGTGCAATTGATTCTTGGCCTATGAACGTCACTCTAAGACGTGAGGCAAAGCAGGCAGTCTTGCTAGACTTTATGGCACTCATTAGAACTCAAAGTCTGTCGAAAACCGAAACCTTGGAGAATTACGCATGTAGAATGTTGCAAAATATAACGAATTGACAGATTTGACTGAACTGCATGTCATATCAGAAAGAAACGATGGCCTGAATTTGATAAAGGACCCAGGGGGCTGTCCTATCTCCTAAAAAACAGCAGTGGCTGTCATAGTACAAGGGGCGAGGGCACTATCGGAGCATTCGTAATCCCTCGATCTGTGACCTTGGAAAACTGGGAGCCTATGCTGACGCAGTCATTGACGAAGGCGAAAATTGCTGAGGTTATATTTGAAATTTGGAAAGATCAGACAGAAAACACGGCCTTTCCGCTGTTCTTGCTGGTGGGTTTACTGATAGAAGTGAAGTCTATGTAAAAGGTCTACCATTTGATGTTTTCTCTGAACTTACTGAGAGCCTAGCGAGCACCCACGAGGAAACTGATACGAGGCTGGTACTACATGTGGCTCATTGTTTTCGACGGGGTTATCAGCAGGTGATAGTGAAAGCCAACGACACAGAAATTTCGGCCATGCTTATTCAGCATTTCAAGATTATGACTTCTAAGTGTACTGCATCCGATCCTGAGCTATACCTCAAGTTTAGAGATAAAACATTCCCGATCCACATAGTAGTGAAAAAGATCCCGGTCTCCGTCACAAACACTATTACCTTCCTTCGCTGTTTTATCGGATGTGATACTGTGAGTTTCTTCTATTAAAACGATAAAAAGACTTTCTTTACTGCGGCTCTAAAAGCTGGTGTCCTGGACGAGCTGGAAAAGTTAACAGCGAAGGTGATTAGTGCGCCCCAGTGTTTAACAGAGTTTCTGGATGACCTAGCAAACATTTTTAGAAAAATTGTCATTGTTGCCTACGGCAAGAGATATGAAGAGTTTTCCAGTTTAAATGATCTGCGAAGTGCCTTCCACCAAAAGAAAACACTTTCAAATACCATTTTAAAAGAGTGGCCTTTCAGTGGTCTTTGATGCTGCAAGCCTCAGAAGCACGGCCATATATTTACAACCTATTGTATTTTGGGTGGGCATATAGCCATGCAGATGGGGTCGTTCCAATAAATGCAATGCTTCTGCAATGTTCTTCAACAGTCAAAGGTGTGCTCAAATCATACTCTTGCAAAAATCGATGTGCAGAACGTTGCCCTTGTTCTTTTGATGGGAAGTGTGATCTACTTTGCTCATGTGGCGGCAGCTGCTCAATAGATTCGGATGAAGAATAAAGAAAGGTAAGTTACCCATGCTGGTCTTGCCTGCTTTACCATTTCCTATCTTTTTTTCTTATGTTTAAATGGAAATCGTGACTTGTCTGAAATTTAATATCCATTAATCAACTAATCGCTAAGATAATCGACGCTTGTTCAGCCTGTCATCTTTAATTTGACTAATCCGAGTATGATGTAGCTTCAAATAAAGTCTTCAGTTGGATAGTAGCCTACTTTTACCAAAATTCTTCGACCCCTTTATGAAACTTCTTCTGAATCCTTCTATCTTTTAATAAGCTTTTTTGAGATGCTTGTTGAGAAATTTATTGATTTCTAATCGAATGTTTCTCTTTCAGGACCTTAATGCTGCAAGCCAAAGAAGTATAGTCATTTATTGAAACATTATTTGTAAATTGTAATTACTAGAATAGTTTTTGATTTTATATATTTAAGCAATATATTGGATATGTATCTGTCCTTAACCAGTAAGCTTGTCCAATTTGAAGTCTTTTTTGGAGGGGGTGGGGGTGAATCGTTTCATTGTGAGTATGTTCAATTTCGGCTAGATTTCATGTTTTAAACTACTGAACCTCATAACAACACTTGTTAATGAAGGGAAAGTATTCGATTGTATTAGGCATCAATTCTACCTTAAGCACCCAATTCCGATCGCTGTTCCCGGCATATTTGGCATATTCGTAATCAGCGGCTTCGATTTGATGGGAAATCCACTTTCAACCTAGTTTACCTTTTGGGTGAAGGGGTGTGTCATATTTTCCGGATCTGGCACCCGGACTATATTGTTATTACCGTTACACGAGCTCAAATAAATTAAGCTCTTTTTAAATTTTATTAAATTTCTTAAAATGTATAAAAGTGGCGATTGCACAAATATTTCAATATATTTTGACCATGGATTAAAGCAATTCGAAAATCTTAAAAGAGAAAACCAAAAGTTTAAAGTCTAATCTATGCGTATAAAAATGAAGTGTCTGTCCGATACACTATCTTTACCGTTACACCGTGACACGTTATTACCGGTACACGAGCTAAAACAAATTGAAGCTTTTCTAAAATTTTATTAAATTGCTCAAAATGTAAAAACAAACTGGTGATTGCACAAATATTTCAATATATTTGGACAATGGATTAAAACCATTCGAAAACTTTAAAACAGAAAACCCAAAGGTTGAAGTTTAGTAGAAATCGTTGAAGTTTAGAATGCTTGCTGCTCAAAGAAATTTTGTCAAAGTGTCAATTATCGGCAAAAAGTAATTATTATTAAATTGCTCAAAATGTAAAAAACTGGTGATTGCAAAAATATGTCTATATATTTTTACAATGGATTAAAGCAATTGGAAAACCTTAAAGCATAAAACCAAACCAATTTACGTCATCAATCCGATCCAAAAATGACATAGCCTCGCCGGGACCCAGAACACAAGGGACAATGAGAATCCATATATAGAAGGCTGGTGTGTGCCGTGCTTGGGCCCGGTGGCGAAGCCGCTAGGACCCAGCAGTGTCTGTGGTTAGAACACAAGGGACAATGAGAAACCATCAGCGGGGACCGGTGGCAAAGCTGCCAGGGCCCAGCACTGTCTGTGGTTAGAACACAAGGGACAATAAGAATCCAAATATAGAAGCCTGCCACGTGCCATGATGGGGCCCGGTGGCGAAGCCTCAATATTTTTGCAAGTTATATAGTTTTGCAGTTTTTCATACCCTTTGCTATATCATAATATAAATACCGTAAACATAATTCGTTCCTTATTAGGTTTCACCAATGTCTAACTGAAGATTATATATTTTCCATTAACAACAAACCCTACCTATTTTATTATGTAACTATGGGGTGTGACCGTCTCTTGATATTATTGCCTAAGGAAAAGGAAAAAGACAATGGAAATTCTACGCATGGCACAATACCTCGGATGAAAAACTTTTCAAAAGCTGCTAGTATTATCTTAAGTTTTAGTTTCTATGTGCTTTGGTTTGTTCTTTAGTAGGTTTCACCCATATCTGATGAAACTTACATAGCCCCAACTTATAATGAACTAAATCGATTCTTTATGAAAAGGCTAACAAAAAATAAAACTAATTTAAAATTGTCCTGTGGTGGCGCAATGGGTTTGACCTTAGCTTGGTAATACGGGACCCAGAGATAGAATCATGCTGTGGGAATGCACTGCGGGACCGACGCAGGGACCTTGGTAGTCAGGAAGCGTCGTTATTCCGATACAACAACAACAACTAATTTAAAATTTTCAGGTTTTTTTCTAGTTTTAATTGAAAAATTAGAATTATTGCTCAGACAAAATAAATATTTCTGTAGTTTACATATAAACCTTGTGGATCCTGAACTGAGAACTAAAATAAAATAAATTATTTTTTAACGGATATATGGCACGACGATAGATATTTAACATATAGATATTAAACATATTTTAAATTAAAATATGTGTGGATTCAGCGTAGATTCAGAAAAACATCTTTGGCAATATTTCCTTTTATTGTTTGACCAGAGATATTAAACAAAAAATTGGTAATTCCATAAATATTTACATAAGCATTGAAACCTAGTATTCTCCCATGTCTATTCAGAAGCTAAGAACAAATTTTCAGCACAAATGTTACTTGGGACAAAGCAAAGAATAAAGCACTTTAAATACATAATAATAAACATGTTTTAAATTAAAATATGCGTGTATTCAGCGATATATATATATATCTGTTAGAAATATTGATAAAAAACGATAATAAACTTTTTGAATTATTTTTAGTTGATAGAGAGTATTCGAAACTGGAGGTAAAATTGCTATACCATTTAAATAACAATGATAATAATTTTATAGATCAGATGCAGTCATTCGATCAGCTAAAAATAGTTTCAAAGATGAAAAATTCAAAGAGATTTACTGAGCTGGTATTGTCGATAATTGAAAAAAGATCAAAAAGTAACAACTTAAAAAAAATATTTGAATCTTTAGATATGCTTATATTTTGTATAGACAACGGAGGCACAATTTTTCAAGAAGCACTCTATGAAAGGCTTCTACACTTACTGGATAATTTTGATCTAAAAAAGCTCAATAAAATTCTAAAGAAAGAATCTCCTTATGATAAACGTGTGGAGCTATCGCGTATGAGGGAACGTGTTCATGAAATGATAAGTAAATGTTTAACGGCTCTTGCGATAAATAACAACTTTATGGAACAATCAAAATATGTCGCAGATATTTTGGCTCTAGATTGGAACCACCCTAAAAAAATCACCGACTTGAACAAATTATGGTTTGATTTAAATGAAAATCCGCCTACAGGCTTAAATGATAGGGCATCAAAAGCTAGGGACTACTGCCGCAACTTAGCCAATACCTGTGGTTAAACTAACCCAAGAGATGTAGCTATAAGAAAGCCA